>NC_079447.1:51217473-51247473 GCF_903798145.1 Danio aesculapii
TGTTTCCCAACCCTGTTCCTGAAGGCACACCAACAGTACACATTTTCAATGTCTCCCTAATCAAACACACCTGAATCACCTAATTAGAACATTAGAAGAGACTCCAAAACCTGAAGTTAACTAGTCAGGTAAGGGAGACATCCAAAATATGTACTGTTGGTGTGCCTCCAGGAAAAGGGTTGGGAAACAGTGCTCTGATAAACAGTTTGACTTCTGATAATGTGTCTGTTATCTGACCTGACTGTAATGGATTTATCTGCTGTCTCTCACAGGTCGAGTAAAGAGGTCTTTTGATGTGGGTGTTGCAGGATTCATGATCACAACACTGGGCTCATGGTGTGTGTGCGCATGTCTTAAGAGTCACACGTTATTTTAATGTACAATTTACACTATTAACGAACCATTAATTATGATTTTTAGCTTATTAAAGTACCAACTAGCTGCTTATTATCAATAGTTAGCAATGTAGTAGTTGGGTTTAGGTATTGGGTAGGATTAGGGATGTAAAATATAGTCATACTCAATGCTAATAAACATTTAAAGGGATAGTTCACGCAAAAAAATTAAAATGTACTTACTATTTACTCTTCTTTGAGTGTTTCCAAACCTTTATGAAGAAGATATTTTGAAGAAAGCTGAAAACTGGTAACTATCAACTTCCGTAGTAGGAAAAACAAATATTATGGAAGTCAATGGTTACCAGGATTTTTCAAAATATCTTCATTTGTGTTCAACAGAAGAAAGAAACTTAAAATAATAAAGGTTTGCAACAAGTAAAGGGCATTTAAATGATTTTCTTTGCCTTTTTGGGGTGAACTGTCTCTTTAATATCTTAATAATAAGCAGGTAATGATTCAAAGTGTGCCAAATTGTTGCTAAAACTAAAGTGTTGCCGTTTTTAGATGACTAATAAAATGCAGGACAATATATAATATAGTAATGTATTCATATTTTAGAAGTAAATTGTTTTCTATCCGTATCAGGAATATGAAAATGTGCATTGGAATAGTAAAAACAATGTCATATAAATGCCACAATGCAAAATAATATAAATAAAAGTAATGTTTTTGACAGTTTTAATCATCTATATTGCTCAGTATAAATGAATAAACCCTTCACAGATCTCTCTTTTAAATTATTATTTTCTATATATGCTTTATAATATTATATTTGTCTTTATACAACAGTTCTGTCTGATTCTCTAATCTGATTGGCTGATAGCCGTGAGATATTACATTACAGCACTCGTGCAGCCTCTTCACCCTTGTGTATCACTCCACCCGCACAAGTGGCAAGCAGAGCACTACAGTTTGAAAAATATTGCAGCTGTTGGGCAACATAATGTACTTTTGAGGCTTTAAGGCGTGAATGCAGCTGTTTAGATTGCAACAATGCAGTTTATTCATAAGGATAGTGCCTATTTTAAATATTCATAATTTCAGAGACCGCATGATAAGTCCTTAGTTGAGAAAAACAGCATTTTTCAGCGTACGTTTCAAACTACAGCTGAACAAATCATTACAGAACATGTAAGTGGCATTATAAGTCGATCTCTATCTTGTATGTCGTAGTGCTGTATTTATACAACAGTAATCTGCTAGTGTTTGCTTTGCTTTGGTTTTTTCGGGGTTAATTATTGTGATCTCCTGATTGCAACAGAGAAATACTGGGAAATCTCTGTAGCCTGATGGCGTTTGATGGCGTTCAGCCCTATAATCTTAAAATGTGAGCAAAATCAGCTGTTTTGTCATCACTTTAGACATTACGCTAGAGAATCATTCAAATACTAGCTCTAAAGTGACGCTGGTGAAGTAGCAACGGTTTCTGTTGTTCTGACGTCAGCTGCAGATGTAAATAAATGGTGGAAAAAAGTAGTTCCTCATACAAAAGGGTTTTTAGACTCTCCTTGTTTGATTTTTTCTTTTTTATATACATCATTATGCCATCCAACTGTTGTATAACGCAATATCACATGAGTAGGAGTGCAATATGGCAGTATATCGGCACTGGTGGGACACCGAGGCACTCGGCCTGCAGCCTCGAGCCAACGCACGCCTCCCACCAATGCTGATATACAGCCATATCGCACTGCTACTCATGTGATATTGCTCATATATACATTATATTAGAAGCCAAAACAGGAACTAATCAGAGATCAAAAATTAGTACACCCAAATTAATATGTTGGAGAAAAATGTTCAATAAAAATGTAAAAACAGGAAAATTCAAGCGAAACATAAAATATATTCAATTTAGCTGATATTTAGTAGTTTGTAATTATTTTTCTAATAACTGGTTTGAATTTAAATGTATTATCTTTCTATTTCTAAAGACGTTAGGTGACCAAACTCTTATTTTAATGCATAGAACTGTTAAGAAATGGATATGAGCACTGTATGTCATGTTTCTTGCAGGTTCTACTGCAGATATAATAATGCCAAGCTGCGGTTTCAGCAGAGAATCATTCAAGAGGGCTTAAAGAATAAAGTCTTTTATGAAGGCACGGATTTGGATCCCACACTGAAGAAGACGGGGGATAAGTAAATGTCACCAAAATAATGCCATTAATATAATTGCTGCTTTATTTATTGTGTAATTAAATGTCAGATGTTTGTAATAAAATCATTTCTTAATGACAGATGTACGTTTTACTTTAATGATTACAATCTCTTTAAAGTAGATACTGTAGACCTTGACGTGGGTAATCGTTCATTTTCCATTGGCTTAGTCCCTTTATTCATCAGGGGTCACCACAGCCAACCGCCAACTTATCCAGCATATGTTTTACACAGCGGATGCCCTTCCAGATGAAACTCAGCACTGGGAAACATCCATACACGCTCATTCACACACATACACTACGGCTAATTTAGTTTACCCAATTTATCTAAAGCTTGTCCCATGCCAAACATGGGGAGAACATGCAAACCCCGCACAGAAATGCCAACTGGCCTAGCTGGGACTCGAACCAGCGACCTTGCTTTGAGGTGACAGTGCTAACCACTGAGCCACTGTGTCAAAAGAGCTGATATCAATAAATATAGAGAGTTGCTTACTATAATAATTATGTACTTACAATAATAATTAGTTAATTTAGCGTAATTGCATGCAAATAAACCTAACCCAGCATCTAACCCTAACCATATAGTAAGTACATTTAATTAATATTGCTCAGTAGTTAAATTAAGTTACATTTTGGCAAGGGCTGCTGCTGAATGTGCTGTTATAAAGCAAATGTTTTCAGGGCTTCGAGGAATTCCCGCTGTGTTACTTTCGTCCTGCTCTGTCGTAACTTTTGATCATTGTGTCACTTAACATTTTCATTCGTTCATTCATTTGTAAGTGACTAATGATTGAAGCATGAACATTATTAAAATTCTGCCACAAGATAGAAAAGTAAGATAGATATACATACTAAGAACCGTTTAAGGTTTTGGACAAACGACAGTATTTTTTTGTACATAAACACATTATAAAGTAGTATTGTATTTATATAGCAGTAAATAATAAACGGTACTTATGATACTACAAAAAATCTAAATTTTAAGTGCATTATAGTACAGTTAATTAAATACTTGTGGAGGTGTCTTGGAGGTATTAGCACATTGTACTTTGAAATATTGTTACTGAATGATTACTACAATGTTGGTTTTATAATCATGCACTTATGTTATTCACATGGCATTCAAAAGTGCTTAAAAGAAAAAAATTGCACTGTCATAGTACTATGTTTTGTTACAGTTTATGAATTTTTCTGTGGATCTGAACATGGACTGCACGATATTGTAAAAAAAAAAAATGACATTACAATATTTAAATTTTCTGTGAAATCTATTCCAGCAGGTGGCTTGAATAACTTATGTTGTATTCATTGTTAGATTGGCTGCAGTGATCTGCAAAAAAGTCAATGAAGTAGATATTAAAAATCATACAAAATAGAAAAACTGCTTTAAATATATATTTTTAAGCCATCAAAATAGTCAGATACTGAAAAAATCTAATGTAAAATAAGAGTTCACTGTCTTCAGTATGTGATAGAAATGAAATTTAAGAGTTCACACTTAGCTGATGAGTGATAACGAGGCGTGATTGGCATGCTGTACCGGGGAGAGCCTTGAGATTATAAGATCAAGTAAGGACATAGTAAGGAACTTACAAGAGGATCTAGTAAGGACTTGAACCAGTGACCTCCTTGCTGTGAGACAACATTGCTAACCACTGAGCCGCCGAGCCGCCCTATCTAGGAAATGGGAGGAGTAGGGGTGGAAGGACGTGGATTCTTCAAGACGAAGATAACAGGTAAGAAACTCTGGTTATTTATAGTGTGTTAGGATTCATCCGGTTGGTAAATCATGTGATAGCTAATGTGGAACCAGCTGTGGTCAATCATAAGATGTGATCCTCTCAAAATTAGTTTATAAAATTAAACTTCTTAATGTTTAAGCAAAAAAAAATGTGTTGGTTTCTTGCACCTGAGTTCATTAAACTCCTTTATGTTTAAGCAATAACAGAAAAAACCTTCCACTTTTAACTCCATTATGGGTAAACATTGCAATTAACAAATTACATGAGTTTCAAATTGTGGTTTTGGTTATGCATAATCCCAACTAGATATTAATTATTGCAGGTGTGCACATGTTGTTGCTGAAACAATATATTGTGCAGCCCTAATCAGTACAGGTGTATTGCATTGGATGTGATGTTATGCTCAGTCATCATCAGTGGATTTTTCTGAGTCTAGTTCCACAATCTCCTGGTCATTAGGGGAGCTGGAGATGCTGGCGGCACGTGCAATTCTTGTCAAGGTTTCCCCATACGGAGCCGACAGATAAACCATCAGAAAAACCCCGTCACTTCCATCTTCAGTGCTGCTTCCTTCCTCCAAAGTGGACAGAATTTCAGCGGTGCTGTTAGCATTGTCAAAATCCAGTGTGATGACGTTGGCTGTGTTCTCCTGGCCTCTGAAACATCTTCTGTAAAGGAAGAAGGCAATTCCACTGAGGAAGAGCAAGGATCCCGCGACTGTGAGCACATACCACGTCACCTGTGCTCGATCTTCAGCCTTGGTGGATGTCAACTCATTCCAGAAAGCCTGGTGAAAGTAAATCAACATCAACAGGTAAATTCATCTACTCTCCAATGAGCAGGTAAATTCATCTACTCTCCAGTCAATTGGTAAACTAGTCTACTTGCCAATCAACAGGTAAACCCTTCTACTCTCCAGTCAACAGGTAAACTAGTCTGCTTACCAGTCAACAGGTAAACTCGTCTACTCTCCAGTCAACAGGTAAACCCTTCTACTCTCCAGTCAACAGGTAAACTAGTCTGCTTACCAGTCAACAGGTAAACTCGTCTACTCTACAATCAACAGGTAAACTCGTCTACTCTACAGTCAACAGGTAAAGTAGTCTGCTTACCAGTCAACAGGTAAACTTGTCTACTCTCCAGTCAACAGGTAAACTCGTCTACTCTCCAGTCAACAGGTAAACTTGTCTACTCTCCAGTCAACAGGTAAACTAGTCTGCTTACCAGTCAACAGGTAAACTAGTCTGCTTACCAGTCAACAGGTAAAGTAGTCTGCTTACCAGTCAACAGGTAAACTCGTCTACTCTCCAGTCAACAGGTAAACTCGTCTACTCTCCAGTCAACAGGTAAACTAGTCTGCTTACCAGTCAACAGGTAAACTTGTCTACTCTCCAGTCAACAGGTAAACCCTTCTACTCTCCAGTCAACAGGTAAACTAGTCTGCTTACCAGTCAACAGGTAAACCTGTCTACTCCCCAGTCAACAGGCACTTTAAACTCATCTACTTACCAGTCAACAGGTTTTTAAACCCGTCTACTTACTAGTCAACAGGTAAACTTTAGTACTTCTCAATCAACAGGTGAACTAGTTTGCTTACCAGTCAAGAAGTGAAATGTGTCTACTCATCAGTCAACCGGTAAACTAGTCCACTCACCAGTCAACGGGTAAACTAGTCCACTCACCAGTCAACGGGTAAACTAGTCCACTCACCAGTCAACGGGTAAACTAGTCCACTCACCAGTCAACAGGTAAACTATTCTATTCACTGGTCAACATATACATTTACCTTCTCTCCAATCAACAGGTAAACTAGTCTGCTCCCCAATCAACAGGTAAATTCATGTACTGACCAGTCAACAGGCAAGCTTATCAACGGGTATATTTACCTACTCCAATCAACAGGTAAATTCAAGTACTCACCAGTCAAAAGATAAACTGGCCTATTCAATAGTCAACAGGTATTGTAAACTCATCTACTTACTAGTCTTAACAGGTAAACCCTTCTCTCTAGTCAACAGGTAAAGGTGTCTACTTACCAGTCAACAAGTAATGAATCTTCTCTCAATCACAAAAGTAGACTTGTCTACTCTCCAGTCAACAAGGTAAACCCTTCTACTCTACGGTCAACAGATAAATTTGCCTACTCTCTAGTCAACAGGTAAACTCATCTATTTACTATTCAAGGGGTAATCTCACCTTCTTTCCAGTCGACAGGCTAATGCATCTACTCTGCAATCAACAGGTAAACCCATCTACTCTACAGTCAACAGGTAAACTTGTCTACTCCCAAGTCAACAGGTAAGCTTGTCAGCTCTACTGTCAACAGGTAAACTTATTTGGTCACCAGTTAACAGATTATCGGTCTGCTCACCAGTTAACAGATAAATTGACCTACTCACCAATCAACAAGTCTGCCTCCCAATTTACAGGTAAACTCATTTACTCTCCAGTCAACAGGTAAACAGGTAAATAGTTAGGATGTGAACTTCCCAACTCTCCTGGAAGCACCGGGAGTCTCGCATATTTAAAGTGGCTCCCTAATACTTGCGAATAAGGTATAATATATTAGTTTAGGTAGGTTGGGATGTCTGTGAACTATTAGTTGCATATTCAAAAACAGTTTTCTGCACAAAAGAGCCATGAATGGCAGATGAGCATGCAACTTCTTTTCACTCTGGTATTGTAGAAAGAAATGCTATGAAATGTGTGCCTTTGATCATCTGTTATCTTTTATAAGAGGATTTGGCAAGCCTATTTATAATGAAAGGATGACCATCAATATGGAAAAAAAGCAGTCTGTTTTTTCAAGATCTTTAAGTTTTTCCCAAATCTTGCCTATTCTTCTACCTCAGACTTTGACCTTCACCTCACAAAAGTGTAAGTAGATGGATTGAGCCTCAGCAACTGACTTGGTCTTGACTGCTAACGAATGAATTATGGAATAATGTACTAAAAAGATTTGATCAAAATGCTTAATCATTCAGAAACAACTAGTGGTTCTGCTGTGCCTGTGCTTTTGCAGTTGTATTACTAGCAGGGAATAAACCAATACAAGTATTGGTAATATCTGTCCAAATCATCCATTCATTAATTTTCTTTTCAGCTTAGTCCCTTTATTTATCAGGGGTCGCCACAGCGGAATGAACTGCCAACTTATCCAGCATATGTTTTAGACAGCGGATGCCCTTCCAGCTGCAACCCATCACTGGGAAACATCCATATACTCTTATTCACACACAAACTACGGACAATTTAGCTTAGCCAATTCACCTATAGAGCATGTCTTTGGACTTGTGGGGGAAACCGGAGCACCTGGAGGAAACCCACGCCAACGCAGGGAGAACATGCAAACTACACACAGAAATGCCAACTGACCCAGTCGAGGCTCAAACCAGCGACCTTCTTACTGCTGTCTAAATCTAAGCTACTTAACGTTGAATCCTTGTTCAGTAAACTCTCATAAATTACATGACACTGCACTACACTCTTTTATTGCTTAAACATCTGATCAAACTCATAACATGCATAGTAACAATTGATTTAAAAGGTTTTGTTTCTCCTTAGTGAGAAGTAGATCTGAAAAAATATCCAAGAAATCCAAATTAAAGATGGATTTTTAGGAATTAAAAGGTACCTTTTGAAACTGTAGATGCCAATACAAAATAAAAACTATTTAAGAGTATGTCAATGGCATGAATTACACTTGTCCTTGAAAGAAATATAGAATTTGTTGAAGCAATGGGTACGCTTGCAAGAACACAGTGTTGATTTAGCCCTTAGTCTGAAGGTTTACCTGAAAACGGTTTTCAGTTGATGGTGGTACAGATGCTCCCGCGACCCAGTCATATGAGCCTCGTCCCGCGGGGCCGAACTGTATCCAGCTGCTATCCATAAGCACACACTTGTTTACTCTTCAGCTCCTCTGCACTGAGTGCTGATTATACACTGCTGCTCACATCGAGTATTAATGGCCCGTTGGCGTCATATGCAAGAACCAGCAGTTTGACACAAGCAGGGATCAAGAGTTTTGTGCCAGAGCGTCCAATCAAAGGGAACTCAGAGTCTTAACACAACTGGCCTACATTACACAGCTGTGAGGTTATCTGGGTCCATTGGACGGCTTTGGAAACAGACCTAACATGGCTGAGATATTTTCTCCAATGGCTGACTTTTTATTTGAATCAGGTAAATTCATCTACTTATTAGTCAACAGGTAAACTCATCTAATCTACAGTCAACAGGTAAACTCGTCTACTCTCCAGTCAGCAGGTAAACTCGTCTACTCTCCAATCAACAGGTAAACTCATCTAGGTAAACTAGTCTACTCTCCAGTCAACAGGTCAACTCGTCTACTCTCCAGTCAACAGGTAAACTAGTCTTCTCTGCGGTCAACAGGTAAACTAGTCTACTCTCCGGCCAACAGGTAAACCAGTCTACTCTCCAGTCAACAGGTAAACTAGTCTACTCTCCGGCCAACAGGTAAACTAGTCTACTCTCCGGTCAACAGGTAAACTCGGTTACTCTCCGGCCAACAGGTAAACTCGTCTACTCTCCGGTCAACAGGTAAACTCGTCTACTCTCCGGTCAACAGGTAAACTCGTCTACTCTCCAGTCAACAGGTAAACTCGACTACTCTCCAGTCAACAGGTAAACTCGTCTACTCTCCGGTCAACAGGTAAACTCGTCTACTCTCCTGTCAACAGGTAAACTCGTCTACTCTCCAGTCAACAGGTAAACTCGTCTACTCTCCAGTCAACAGGTAAACTCGATTACTCTCCGGTCAACAGGTAAACTCGATTACTCTCCGGTCAACAGGTAAACTCGTCTACTCTCCAGTCAACAGGTAAACTCGATTACTCTCCAGTCAACAGGTAAACTCGTCTACTCTCCAGCCAACAGGTAACTCGTCTACTCTCCGGTCAACAGGTAAACTCGATTACTCTCCGGTCAACAGGTAAACTCGATTACTCTCCGGTCAACAGGTAAACTCGATTACTCTCCGGTCAACAGGTAAACTCGATTACTCTCCGGTCAACAGGTAAACTCGATTACTCTCCAGTCAACAGGTAAACTCGATTACTCTCCGGCAAACAGGTAAACTCGATTACTCTCCAGTCAACAGGTAAACTCGTCTACTCTCCGGTCAACAGGTAAACTCGATTACTCTCCGGTCAACAGGTAAACTCGATTACTCTCCGGTCAACAGGTAAACTCGATTACTCTCCGGTCAACAGGTAAACTCGATTACTCTCCGGTCAACAGGTAAACTTGTCTACTCTCCAGTCAACAGGTAAACTCGATTACTCTCCGGCAAACAGGTAAACTCGATTACTCTCCAGTCAACAGGTAAACTCGATTACTAACCGGTCAACAAGTAAACTCGTCTACTCTTCAGTCAACAGGTAAACTCGTCTACTCTCCGGTCAACAGGTAAACTCGATTACTCTCCGGTCAACAGGTAAACTCGTCTACTCTCCAGTCATCAGGTAAACTCGTCTACTCTCCAGTCAACAGGTAAACTTGTCTACTCTCCAATCAACAGGTAAACTCGTCTACTCTCCAGTCAACAGGTAAACTCGTCTACTCTCCAGTCAACAGGTAAACTCGTCTACTCTCCAGTCAACAGGTAAACTCGTCTACTCTCCAGTCAACAAGAACTCGTCTACTCTCCAGTCAACAGGTAAACTCGTCTACTCTCCAGTCAACAGGTAAACTCGTCTACTCTCCAGTCAACAGGTAAACTCGTCTACTCTCCAGTCAACAGGTAAACTCGACTACTCTCCAGTCAACAGGTAAACTCGTCTACTCTCCAGTCAACAGGTAAACTCGACTACTCTCCAGTCAACAGGTAAACTTGTCTAAAAACATGTTCAATAGTTTGAGCAACTTTGGAATATTGACTACTGTATGCAGTGGTAAGTTTGTGAACTGAAAGGGAAATATCTGTATTCCTGTATTGACCTCATTCTTCATGTACAAGCGGACCAAGTCATTGCAATCTTTTTGTCTCAAGACTTCCATTCTCATCCACTTCCATTGATTTTTAGATGTTAAAACAGCCCGTGAGGCTTCTTGATATTGCAAACGGATATTTTCTTATTATATTGATCTGCTTTTTATGTATAGTCATGAACACGCTTGTTTGTAGAGCAAGTAGTTTAAATGTTTATTATTCTGCCATTCGTCCAATAAGCAACTCAATCGGAAGTTCTAAAACAGGAGTGTCCAAACTGTTCTGGAGGGCTGGTGTTCTAGAGAGTTTGGCTCCAAACCTAATCAAACACAATTGTACCAGCTATCAAGCTCTTAGTAGATATACATCCTGCAGGTGTGTGAAGCAAGTTGGAGCTAAGCTCAGCAGAGCACCGGCCCTCCAGGACCAAGTTGGACACCCCTGATCTAAAACCATGGCAAGAACAAGAGCACATCCGCATTGCAAAATAAGGTCAATAGATCAGGGGCGTATCGGACATTTTAAAAGTGGGGGGGACGGCTGTATGAGACCATACGTTCATATAATTATTAATCACCTGTTTCTAAAATGGTCTGTCTCTAAAAGTGAGGGGGACGGATCCCCTCCTGTAGCTACGCCCTTGCAATAGATAACTCATAATTTGGGCCTGATGTCTATTTCACATACACTCAACATAAACTGAACTAAATCTCTGGAGTGACAGCTTGAAGCTGCCAACATACACCACCACACACAGAGAGCTGTTAACCTGCTTATTTATTCTACAAACAACTTACACATAAATGATCGTCTAACAAAACACTTGAGAACACATTCAGCACAATGCACATGTACTGCAGTTGACTGAGAATGAACAGCATGTAGTAAGTAGAGCACTCATTCCCCCTGCCAGAATGTTTCAAACGAATATTCTGCGCTGTGCATTATGGATAATTAATGTTAGTGTACTGGAAATGGAGTGCATTATGAGTCGAACATATGGCAAGCAGAGCTAAATAAGATATTTGCGAGCATTACACAGAAATCTCCTTTAGCCTGCGTTTTGAAGTTAGCTTAAGGTCTGCGCAACTTAATCCATATAGCGTTTTCATACCATATTTAGACCATGAGTCAAACCAACCATTTACACACACAAAATAAACCCCTGTAAAGCTTATGAAGTGTTTTTGCAAGGACAAAACACACTGCAAAACAAAAATCTGTTAACAGATTCCTTATTGAAGTGTTTTCCGTTTATTTATGGTGGTGAATTGCATTATGGGATGTTGATCTCTGCTCTGTTGATTTTTATTTTTTTTTTTTATGTTAAAAATTCTACTTTTACTGACATTTTAGTCATTTGAAATAATATAATGTATAAGAAAAAGCTAATATATAGAGATATAAGTGTGTAAAATAACAGATATTGTACTGGTAGCTTATTACAAAGCTTTTGTAGTATAATATACAACACCAACCCAGACAATATAGCGCTGCAAACTATTACAAATGTTCATAAAAGCCACTTTTTTTTTTACTTTTCAAGGTTAAAAGTTGTTGGAAGAAAGATCAAGCTCCCATAATGCAATTCAAAAACATAATAATAAATAAAAAGGAAAACGGATATTTTTACAGAACATTTTCACAATCTGATGCCAAATTTGTGGTTGCCACTACTAAAGAATTCAACACACAAATCACACAATAAGGCTATACCCTCAATTATATACTCACCGGCCACTTTATTAGGTACACCTTACTAGTACCAGGTTGGACCCCCTTTTGCCTTCAGAACTGCCTTAATCCTTCGTGGCATAGACTCAGCAGGGTACTGGAAATATTCCTCAGAGATTTTGGTTCATATTGACATGATAGCATCACAGTTGCTGCAGATTTGTCTGCTGCTTTTATGCTTACATGTTGTTGATGCCAATTCTGACTCTACCATCCGAATGTGGCAGCAGAAATTGAGACTCATCAGACCAGGGAATATTTGTCCAGTTTTGGTGAGCCTGTTTGTAGCCTCAGTTTCCTGTTCTTAGCTGACAGGAGCGGCACCCGTGTGGTCTTCTGCTGCTTGTAGCCCATCCGCCTCAAGGTTGGACGTGTTGTGTGTTCAGCAGATGCCTCTTCTGCAGACCTCTTGTAAGCCTCTGACATCAACAAGGCATTTGCCGCCCACAGAACTGCCGTTCACTGTATATTTCCTCTTCTTTACACACCATTCTCTGTAAACCCTAGAGATGGTTGTGTGTGAAAATCCCAGTAGATCAGCAGTTTCTGAAACACCAAACAACCATGCCACGTTCAGTCACTTAACTCCTCTTTCTTCCCTATTCTGATGCTCGCTTTGAACTGCAGCAGATCGTCTTGATCATGTCTACATGCCTAAATGCATTGAGCTGCTTCCATGTGATTGGCTGATTAAAAATTAGCGTTAACGAGCAGTTGGACAGGTGTACCTAATAAAGTGGCCAGTGAGTGTTGATAGACTACACCTCGGAATCAAGTAAAATAAAAAAATCTAAGAAAAATAAATACACTTCCTGTACTAGACAAATTAGGATTTCATAATAATAATAATAACAATAATAATAGATTTGGTATAAATAAAGCACATAATTTCTTTCAGAACACTCGAATATATTAATTTGTCTTTGGTCCCTTTCAACATCCCGTTTAATCTCTGGCTGTAGTTTATGCGGAGCAGTTGCCGTAAACACAACAGAACATGAGCAAATGCAGCAAAGGATTATACATTCAGGCTGTATGGTTACGCAACAGGCTGTGTGCGCGCTGGATAAATGTAAAGAATTGCATCCCGGTTTTCCTATAGTTCCCATTGGACATCTTTACTTTCATACTGTTCCTCTGTAGCTTGTGTTCATTTGTAGTAACTCAAAAACACAAATCGGTTTTCACACTCGCGCACAGAATCAACATATACATAACACATGCGAGTTGCAGGTTGAGGAATAAAAGCTATTTGGAATAAAGCGGTAAAAGTTTGATGCCTCCAAAAGTGCAAACATATCCAACGTTAATAAATAGAGATTGTAAATAGTCTCTGCTTAAAAATGTATTGAACTCGTTTTTTTATAGACCTCCTTGTTCTGTTGTATCATCTAGTCAACATTACTTAAGTTGGTTCAGATGTAGAATCGTTTAATGAACACTAAAACCAGTATCTGATGTTTTCATCCACTGGATCAGTGGCACAGGTTTACAGGACGGTTGGATGTTTAAAGGATCGCTCCACTTTCTTTTGGAAATAGGCTCATTTTACAGCTCCCCTATATGGTTAAACCAGGGTTTCTGCAGGTTTCCTTAGGTTAGGCTCAGTCCCTTATTTATCAGGGGTTACTACAGCGGAATGAACCGCCAACTATTCTGGCATGTGTTTTACACAGTGGATGGCCTTCCAGCTCTAACAGAGTACTGGGAAACACCTATACACTCATTACATTCACACACTCATACACTATGGCCAATTTAGCTCATCCAATTCACCCATAGCGCATGTGTTTGGACTGTGGTGTATATATATATACAGTCCAAAGTTAGGATGATTCTAAGGGCCCACGAACTTAGGGGGCCCCCAGAGAACCAAATAATACTTGCTATGAGTATAACCACATTCACCATTGGGAGGTGCTATAATCACTCTCATAGGAGAATTTTGCTTTCACGATACAAAATAAATAACATTAGCGCCCACACCCACCCCGCTCTTCGCTTTCGTCCGTGACAGCCATCCCCCCCAAACCCCCGCTTTTCGCTTTCATCCGCGACCATCCCTTCCCCCTCTTCTTTTTTGTCCATGACCCATCCCTCAAGGGTTGCCAGATGGCCCGTGGAGGGTAGTGGCGCCCCTGATATACATCATTATTTATATATAATACAGCAGAACATTACCTTGATTATTACGCCAGAATGAGAGTATAGTTCTTCTAGTCATATCAGCAAATAGCAACTATTCATTTCACGTTGGTCTTAGGACACGATGTAACTACAGAAAAGTCGAGCTTTAAATAGAAATATTAGCAAAACTTTTAAGCCGTTTTTGAATGAGATGCTAATGGTCTAATCTGATTCAATGATACATGCTAAGCTAAAAGTTCTCCCACTGGAGATCAGCTGAATGGACTTATTAATGCTAAAACTGAACTGTTTAACTTTTGGGAGCTTTAAAAAAGACTTTCCTTACAAAAAAAAGTGCAGTGAGTTTTTAAATAGGAATATTGTTGTCGGCGCAATAGCCTAGTGGTTAGCACGCAGACATATGGTGCAGTAGCACTTCAGGGCGTCCCGAGTTCGAATCCCGGCTCGAGGACATTTCCCATCTCTCCCACTTCACTTCCTGTCTATAATACAGTCCTATCTACTTAATAAAGGCCAAAAGGCCAAAATAAATCTTAAAAAAAAAATAGGAATATTATCAAAGCTCTTTAGTCTTTTTCGAATGAGATGCTAATGGTCTAATCTGATTCAATGATCTATGCTAAGCTAAAAGTGCTTCTCTCAGACCCGGAGATCGGCTGAATGGGTTCAAACCTGCTAAAACTCAGCTGTTTAACTCTAGAAGAGCTGTGAAATGAGCGTATTTCCTTTCAAAAAAGTGCAATTTTGCTTTAAATAGAATAATGATGTCTACGAGCAGCTAGAGCAGGGGTCACCAATCTCGGTCCTGGAGGGCCAGTGTCCCTCCAGGGTTTAGCTCCAACTTGCCTCAACACACCTGCCTGGGTGTTTCAAGTATAACTAGTCAGACGTTGATTAGCTTGCTCAGGTGTGTTTGATTAGGGTTGGCGCTAAAATCTGCAGGACACCGGCCCTCCAGGAACAAGTTTGGTGAGCCCTGAGCTAGAGCATAGTTGAATCAGCTTCTCCCAGTGGTTCAGTATTTATAAACAATAAATGACTAGAGCTATTAATACTCTATGAGCTGATATCTGTAAGACTTGGTAATGTCTCGTACAGTATTTCTGAATACAGCAAACTTGAAATCAAAGGAATCAGTTTGAAATCATCATTTAAAGCACTGAATATGATGCACATCGTAGGAAATAATTGGATAAAATTAGCTAAATAAACTGCATTAGCGGAAATTCATGCTTTAGATGCTTTAAGCGATGCTTTAACAAAGGTGCATTGACTTTAGCTAATTAAAATCTTCAATGGAGTTTTAAACTTTAAGTGATTGAAGGAGAGAGAGAGAGAAAGCATAAGTCTACATATGGCACATGTAGATTTTGAAGCCTTTTAGAAATGTAAATAAAAATAGAGATTCTGAAGACATGGCGGCTTGAAGAACATTCACAAAAAGGGATTGGTATCACACAGAGATCAATCAGCACTGTAATAAAAAAGTTAGCAAAGTTAAGCGAACAGTAAAGCACGTGTCGGAGATGAGAGCCGGGCGAGTTCATCACAGGATGATGTCATAAACGCGTCCCACTCGGCCCAGCCACTCGCGCACCGCCTGCCGCACGCGCAGCTCGGTCACATGACAGGTCAGCTGACTGATGCAGGGAAACACCGCCGGCTGCAGAGCCATGAACGTGGGGTCTGGCAGAAGCTGGATCTGATTCAGGATGGTCAGGACCATGTTTGTCCAGGCCTGACCGAGGAAAACAAGACAAAGGCACGCTTCCGTTAAATAAACATATATCTTATATAATCATTTCATTAGCACCTGACTGTCATAAAACACTGATTATATCCAAGCAACACCTATGGGTCAAACCATTTAATCAATTAAATATAAACTAATCCAACTAGCAGGAAATTTGACCCCTTTTGCGTACATTTAGCAACAGAAAGCTTATAAATATTTTTAGTGCGTCCAGGTAATGTTGATAAAGAATGAAAAAGGGCTGCTGTTAAAACTAGCCTAGAGCGCCTCCATACCTGCCAACATTCGGATCTTAAAATCTGGGAGATGTTATCCGGGGCTGAAGTGAAGAGTGGAGGGGGGTGATGGGGTGGTGGGGGTTGCTTGAAGTTCCTCTTAGTGAAGAGCGGGGGAGGGGGGTTTGAATTACTTGAAAGTGGGGGGGGGGGTGAAGAGGGGCGGGGTGCGTGTGAACTGAAGAGCGGGGGTGACGGTGCGCGCGAACTGGGAAGCAGGTATGAAGATGGTTGCGCGGTGGGTTCAGTGAGCATGGGGGCTGCCCTAAAAAGGTGAGGAGCGGGATTCTGGGAGTTTTCCGGGAGACAGAGCAATACGGGAGATGGATCTGAAATACGGGAGACTCCCAGGAAAACGGGAGTGTTGGCAGGTATGAGCGCCTCTGCTGTTAAAACTAGAGCAACATCAGCTGTTAAAAACTAGGCTAGAGTGCTGTCTGCTGTTAAAACTAGCCTAGAGTGTCATCTGCTGTTAAAAACTAGGCTAGAGCGTCATCTGCTGTTTAAGAATTAGAGTGACATCACATGTTAAAAACGCCTAGAGCGCCATCTGCTGTTAAAAGTAGAGTGACATCACATGTTAACAACGAGCCTAGAGCACTGTCTGCTGTTAAAAACTAGGCTAGAGCGCCATCTGCTGTTAAAACTAGTGACATCACATGTTAACAACTAGCCTAGAGCACTGTCTGAAGTTAAAAACTAGCCTAGAGCACCATCTGCTGTTAAAACTAGAGCAACATCACATGTTAAAAACTAGCCTAGAGCACCATCTGCTGTTAAAACTAGTGACATCACATGTTAAAAACTAGCCTAGAGCACTGTCTGCTGTTAAAAACTAACCTAGAACGCCATCTGCTGTTAAAAACTAGCCTAGAGCACAATCTGCTGTTAAAACTAGTGACATCACATGTTAAAAACTAGCCTAGAGCACTGTCTGCTGTTAAAAACTAGCCTAGAGCACCATCTGCTGTTAAAACTAGTGACATCACATGTTAAAACTAGCCTAGAGCACTGTCTGCTGTTAAAAACTAGCCTAGAGCACAATCTGCTGTTAAACTAGTGACATCACATGTTAAAAACTAGCCTAGAGCACTGTCTGCTGTTAAAAACTAGCCTAGAGCACCATCTGCTGTTAAAACTAGTGACATCACATGTTAAAAACTAGCCTACAGCACTGTCTGCTGTTAAAAACTAACCTAGAACGCCATCTGCTGTTAAAACTAGAGTGACATCACATGTTAAAAACTAGCCTAGAGCACCATCTGCTGTTTAAAACTAGTGACATCACATGTAAAAACTAGCCTAGAGCACTGTCTGCTGTTAAAAACTAACCTAGAACGCCATCTGCTGTTAAAAACTAGCCTAGAGCACTGTCTGCTGTTAAAAACTAGCCTAGAGCACCATCTGCTGTTATAAAACTAGTGACATCACATGTTAAAAACTAGCCTAGAACACTGTCTGCTGTTAAAAACTAGCCTAGAGCGCCATCTGCTGTTAAAACTAGAGCAACATCACATGTTAAAAACTAGCCTAGAGCACTGTCTGCTGTTAAAAACTAACCTAGAACGCCATCTGCTGTTAAAACTAGCTTAGAGCACCTAGATGCGCGGTGTCTGTACAGTTAATGCGCATTAAGAGTTTAATCTCTGTTGTTTTTTACTGTTCGTGGTTGCCTGAATAACTGAGGCACGAGCTGTTAAGGCAATTTTTTGACCAATGTTGCCAGGAAATATTGCCGGGTGATGTTGCTTGGCTACTTTCCTGTTGAGAATGGCCAGCAAAATGTATCTGGATTCAGCCTAATTAGTTGCCCTGTGTCTCACTTGGTTACCCATTGACAGCATCATGGCCTGGTAACATTGCTCAAAAAGTTGCAGGTTATGTCTTACCTGTATCTGCGCCTCAGAATCTCTGAGTGAGATGTTGTGTGAACTGGCTGTGGATCCCGATCGTGGTCTTTTCTCCTGCCGCAGCAGCTCAGGTCCCGCGCTGAAGGAGTGCCGCATGGGCCCCTGTTCAACCAGCTGCTGGGGCCTCTGTGGTCCAGGGGAGTCCGGGCCTCGTTGGGTCACCGGCTCGCCCTCTTGTCTCCTGCCTTCATATCTTTGGCAAACGTGGTGTGATTGTGCTGCTGCTGCTGCTGCTTGCGTTTCTTGTACTCGATCATCAGTTTGGTGATGGTCTTGTCGGTGGCGATGGTGTACAGCTTGTTTCCAGCACTCTCCCACCATTCCTTCTTGCGGCCCCCGTCCCGCCGCTGGGGAAAGCTTGCGTTTGACCCGCCGGGACTATGAACGTCCTTCTGAGGGCGTCTCATCCAGGTGAAGGCGGAAACTGTCTTCTGAGGGTGTCCCATGGCCAGATAGGCCTCCGGTCGAAGGCGTGGAAGTCTCTGAATTAAAAGGGCCAAGAAAAAGAGTGGGTCAGCACGATGGGTGGGTTGCTCTCCCAAAGTACTCTCCAGGTCCAGGTTGCATCTGGATGTAGTTGTTGCACAAGTCCATGCAGAGTTGTGCAGGCGTTTGATCAGCCAGGCCCAGTCAGCACTGCTGGCGGGTCTGCGTGCTCAGAGATGGGATGCGTGTGTGCCACTGACGCTTCTCTCGGGCACGTGGAGGACTCACTTGAGCCATCTCCTCAAATATATCCTCGTCCTCGGAGGAGCACTGCTGAGATGAGTCTGATCCGCCCTCCTCTTCCTCACTCAGGATCTTCTTCACCTGCTCCACGCTCATGTTCTCCTGGTTTGTCAGCATTGCACACAGCAGAGCCTGAACACCATACAGGAAAATAGATGATGCATCACGAACCTACGGTTGTCATGACACTGGAATTCGGTACCAATCGATACTGTAATTTTAATAACATCCATTTCCCGCTGACATTTGAGCATTGCTGAGCGCGTTCTTAAACAGCGCTGGTTTGACATTGTGTTCACATGCTCAACAGAAATGACTGTGATTGGCCCTGAAGGTCATCAGTTCACCAAACTCACCGCTGTTTACTGAGTGTGAGCACAGATACAGGGACACTGGAGCATTTAAAAGTCACGTCGATCAGCTGGTTTGTCTATAATCTGACATACGGGCGATTCGCTGATGAATCATGGCTTTAAAACACTCCAGTGTCCCTGTATCTGTGCTTACACTCAGTAAACAGCGGTGAGTTTGATGAACTGATGACCATCACGGCCAATCACAGTCATTTCTGTTGAGCACGTGAACACAATGGCAAATCAGCGCCGATTAATGCTGTGTTCACACCAGACAGGGCTAATAAATCTCGTTATTTGCACGTAAATAAATGTGTGAACATTTTGAGTTTAATCACCTAATCCTGCGTCAAATTTACTTCACAATAGCTGTGGATTCGCATCATAGGCAGGGCTTCCATCTGCCTGGTGACTCTAGCTTCATTGCTAAATGGCTTACATGATGTTATTGAGAGAGTAGCAAGGGGCAACCTCCCGCTCTCCCTCGGGAAGCCAATACGGAAGTAACTAAAACTGCAATTCATCGACTCGCCTTGGGGAGCTGGCTCCAGGAAGTCCAGGTCATTTCTGACTGCAATGGGAAATTGGCCATTTTTACAGCTGATAAAAACATGCTTACAGCCTGGTACAAATGATGGCTTTGGTGCATATAGCCTTAATTACATGAAAATGGTTGGCCGCGCCTACTTGTAGCTTCATTTGCGCTCTTCAGAAACCTATGGGTGACGTCACGGATGCTCCGTCCATATATTTTACAGTCTATGGAGAGTAGCTGTGCTTTATGTGTTTTAGGAAGGCTGAAAAACAGCGTATATTCGTTCGGCGCCGTGTCTGAGTCTGTGAGCTCATCAACTCCTCCAGAAACTATACCTGGATGATGGAGGCTTTTAGCAGTGCTTCAGATTGAGCCGAGCCCAGTTTGATGAACTGTAGTCCAGTGTCGGCAGGAGGGGGCACTAACAACAGACACTACATTATAATCACGCCCCAACAAGAGAAAGCTCCTGATTGATTAATGCGGTGTGAATGTCTCTGAAGTTCAGATTTTCCAACTCAAGCGATTCGCGCCAAAACACTCAACTCGTTTGCCGCTTATTAGCTCGAATCGCATCATTCGTGCCACCTCATTCGTACGAATCGCACCGCAGGATGTCTATTCACATCTTTGCATTGACTTAACATGTAAATCACTCACTAGCTTCATCCGCGTCTGGTGTGAACGCAGCATAAGAACGCACTCAACAGCAATCAAATGTTAGCTGGAAATGGACGTTCTTAAAATTACAGTATCGATTGGTACCGAATTCCAGTATTGTGACAACCCTACATGAACCAGTCAAACAAACAAAAAGCTTTACATTTTCTGTGTTGCCGAATGTGCTCTGGAAATAAACCGAAATTGGAGTTTAGATGGTTTTAACGTACCTGAAAGTAGATATTAAAGCTCATGGCAGACTGGCGGTATAATGTTAGCAGCTCCACACACTCCGGACACTTTCATGAGCAGGTACTTCAAGCCAGGACGGGTGTCAATTCCCGGGCCGTCCGATACGAGTCCAGCAGCAGGTCAAAGATGATGGCCAGGTTCTGCATGGAGATGTAGCGGAGAAATCCTGCGGGTTTTGGCTCCGACACAGCCGTGATTTTGCCCTCAGGACCTTTGACAAACTCCTCTAACAGGATGTCATACAGATTCTGCAGGAGCACCTGATGGGACAGTAAACTCACAACCAGAGTCCTGAACGGGATCCTGCAATTAAAAAAAAAATGCATTCAGATTCATTCAGTCTGATTAAAACTATTCACGATTCATTATTCACCTAATACAGCTGTATGAGTAGTAGGATATTTGTGAGACAGACGCATGCATTGTTAAATTAACATTGAGTAGGGCTGTACGATATTGGTCAAATTTAACATTGCGATATTGTTTTATTTTGCAATATATATTACGATAAGAATTTATAAAGTTAGATGGATTGGGATGATTCTGCAGTGGGAGTGCATCTCCATAAAATCTAATAAACAATCTACACAATTTTTGGGGTCCCCCAACACATTTTCGTTGTGGTCTGTGCTATTTGCAGTGCATTTCTGTATTTGCACGTGTTGTGAATATGGAGTCTATTCAGGGCCCTATATACTAGACAACATAATCTACAATTCTGCAAACAAAATAAATTATTGACCAAAAATATTTTTTTAAATGCAAATCCAAAAAAAAAGTTGCAAAGGGAAAATGAAGTTTTGAGAAACAAAAAGGAATTTAGCAACAATAATAAACTACAAATAAAAACAAGCAGTGAAACAAGAAAAAAATATATTAGCAAATATATAATTATATTAAATTAATTAATATTAAATTAATAATAATTTTATATAATTATTATATCAGTTTACACTACATGTTTCTGGCAAGTTCACTTTCTGGCACTGATTTGATATGGGGGAGGAGTCAAGGGAAGTGGGGCATGTACAGCAGGTCTGGATAGCATCAGAGCAACAGCACTGCAAACTCACGGTTGACTGAAAAGCAAATCAAATGAGCCTTGCAAATGACTTGACGGGTTTTGTAAAAATATATTGAGCAGCTTTTTGCACCCTTTGATTTTTATTTACAATTCTTAATTTTCGTTTGCAAAATTCCTATTTATTTCTCCAAAAAAAATGCATTTTATATATATATATATATATATATATATATATATATATATATATATATATATATATATATATATATATATATATATATATATATATATATATATATATTTTTTTTTTTTTTTTTTTTTTTTTTTTTTTTTTTTTTTTTTTTTTGCTTAATACTTTATTTTTAATTGGCAAAACTTTATTTTATGTTGCAAGTATAAACAGCCCTGAATTGACTCCGTAATAATGCACACGTGTAGTCAGAGACTGATCAATTAATGTTTACTATTTCCATCTCCATTAAATCTAATAAACAATCTATAAACTTTTTGGGGTCCCCCGACACATATTCGTTGTGGTCTGTGATATTTGCAGTGCATTTCTGTATTTGCATGTGTTGTGAGTATTTTCATGCATAATCTATAAATACAGTCAAGCTAAAGATCCAACTGAAATAAAGTGTTGTATCATTTCCAGAGTCTAACAGTATTCAAGTACAGTAACTGAATGATGAAAATAAAAATAATTCAATAAAATTAATCGTAATTATGGTCACAAATGGTGCAATTTCTTCTTCTGAATGCTTTTAAATTAATTACACAATCACAGGCATCAAAAATAAATGATAATACAAACTCAACATTGCGTATATCCTGCTATTGCGAATGATCACATTGCGATATCGATGCTGAAACCATACATTGTTCAACCCTAGCATTTAGCATTACATTTGATCTTGGAACGTTTACAAAAATGTTCTATTTTATATCATTAGTTCAATACAATTGTTAACACAAACACTGAAAAAATATGATTAATCTTATCGTATTATATTAATATTATTAATCTTACTGTTAGTTTAAACTAATAATACCTTATTCAAAATAAACTTGTACCTCTTCATATTATTTTGTGAACATAAGCTGATACAAACTAACACAAAACAGTAGTGTTTCTGTAAACGGACATTAAATATGAATATGTTTTTAGGCTTTCCTCTGCTTTTATTCCATGTCCCAAACATTTTCAATTAGGATTAAAAAAACAACAATATAAATGGAGTGTTTAAAGGGACAGTTCACCCAAAACTGAAAATTCTGTCGTCATTTATTCATCATTCACTTATCACAACCCTGTTTGAGTTTCTTACTTCTGTTAAACACAAAAGAAGATATTTAGAAAAATGCTGAAAAAAACTGTTGACCTCCATGGTATTTGTTGTTCCTACTATTGAAGCCAATGGTTGCAGGTTTCTAACATTTTTCAAAATATCTTCTTCAGTGTTCAACAGGAGAAAGAAACTCAAACAGGTTGGGAACCACGTTTGGGTGAGTAAATAGAGAGTAAATTGTGATTTTGGGTGTCATCACTTTAACCCTGTTCTGTAGTTAATGAACAGCCCACTTTAAAAGAATGTGAAAAATTACCCTTATCCTGACAATTTCCTGGATTAACATCTGTGTTGATCCTGGAACAACATTCCAATCAGCCAATCAGAATTAAGGGATACATTTGCAGTTTATGTTAAGGCTAACGGTTAAGTTTATGCACGTCTACATGATTGTTATCCAGCTATTTTTCCCCTCTGATTTTGGGAATAATTTACAGCTTTGTTTGGGTTTAAGGGGCAGGGATTAGGTATGGATTACATTTTCCAACAAAAATGATGTTCCAGGATCAACATATGTTAATCCAGGATCATTGCATCGTACATGTACTTGGCAAAATCATGACGTGCAAATATTAGTGAAGAACAGTAAGGCATGCAGATTCTGTTTGCTGTGCTTACCCGATTTTTCTGTCAAGCGTAGCATGAGAAAGAACAAGGCATAATACAATCAAATGTTACTTTATGATTAAAACAATATTCATATATACACATACATATATACATATACAAATACACATATATATATAATATATATATACATAATATATATATATATACATACACATATATACATATACATATATATACATATACATATATACATATATAACATACACATATATACATACACATATATACACATAATACTATACATATATACATATACATATACATATACATATATACATATACATATTATATTATATAAATCATACACATATATACATATACAATAACATATATACATATACATATATACAATACATATATATATATATAATACACAACATAGATACATATACATATAACATATACATATATCATATACTATATACATATACATATATATATATATACACATACACATATATACATATACATACATATATATATATATATATACATACACATATATACATATACATATACATATACATATATACATATACATATACATATATACATATACTATACATATATATACATACACATATATACATACACATAATACATACATATATACATAATACATATACATATATACATATACATATATATATATACATACACATATATACATATACATATATACATACTATACATATACATATACATATATATATTAATAATATATATAATATACATACACTTATATACATATACTATATACATATATTACATATACATATACATATATATATATATATACAATACATATATATATATATATATATACATACGTACCCTTTGTACGTGTCATCAGAGGGGGAAAGCCCCGCCCACTAGTGGCCATCTCTCCCTCATTATCATAGAACGACAATCTTCTTTTGAATATACCACTATGCTGACACACAGGCATTGTAGCTCTCTTTAAAAAATTTGAACTTAAAGCGACAGTCACCAAAACACCACACAATTAGGATCAAAGCCTAACAGGGTCAGTTTCAGAGAGTTATAAGCATTATGGTGTGGTATCTCTCACCTCTTCTGAGCTTGGCCATTGGAGTGCTGGTCAGCTGGAAGCTCAATGATCAGCACGCAGGACTGAGCGTGCTCAAACCCGTCCTTACTGCTGGGAGTTTTAGGAGAGCACTGCGTATCCAGCATGAACACCTGGAAGAAGATTAAAATAAATACAGACATTATAAACAACTAATTACACACACATGAAGCCAATTGGCTGCACATTGGTGTTTTTACACTAGTTGCTCAACTAATTCGGAGTGAATTATTGTAGTGATGTCTCATTTAGAAGCACTGCTTCAGCTTCGAAACATTAACGAACCATTTGTGTTGAATCAGAGGTTTCAGAGCGTGTATCAACATAGCAAAGTCACTGTAACAGCACGGTATTATCATTCATTCTCTTTTCGGCTTAGTCCCTTTATTAATCAGAGGTTGCCACAGCGGAATGAACCGCCAACTTATCCAGTACATGTTTTAGACAGCGGATGCTCTTCCAGCTGCAACCCATCTCTGGGAAACACCCATACACTCCCATTCGCACACATACACTACGGACAATTTAGCCTACCCTATTCACCGACTCCAGTGTATCCCAACCCTGTTCCTGAAGGCACACCAACATTTTCAAGCTCTCCCTAATCAAACACACCTGAATCATCTTATAACATCAGAAGAGACTCCAACACCTGAAGTTAATGAGTCAGAAAAGGGAGACATCCAAAATATGTACTGTTGGTGTGCCTCCAGGAACAGGGTTGGGAAACACTGATCTACTGTATAGCGCATGTCTATGGACTTGTGAGGGAAACCGGAGGAAACCCACGCGCACACGGGGAAAACATGCAAACTCCACACAGAAACGCCAACTAACCCAGCCGAGGCTCGAACCAGTGACCTTCTTGCTGTGAGGCGACTGTGCCACCGTGACGCCCAGCATGGTATTAGCTGGATTCAAATTAAATAAAAATGCTAAAGAAAAGAAACGCTTGGGAAACTTCTGAAAGCAGGTGACATTTTCTGTACTGCATTATTAATGAGGTAAACATTAATATCTCTGTGGATAAATGAATGGAGTTTTTACTATATGAATCTGACTGTTCAGCTCTGTATATTTTCCAATAGAAGATTATTACGTTTCGATTTTTAGTCTCATTACAATTGTGAAATCTTAGGCAAGATAAGAGCCTATACCCCCCTCAGCTTTCAACATTATCTGAATTACTGCTTTAATAAAACTTCAGCTACTCCAACGATCGGTAAATAATTTAATATTATGCCTCAGGAACATTTGGTGGCTTTTAAATGACTTTATAATGACTTTTTGAGATGAAAAACAATGAAAATCCCGTAAAGTAGCCCTTGTTAATATGAATGAGTGTTGACAGATGATCATGAATGCTGTGGTCTGCGCAGGTACTGTACCTGTTGAGCCATGGCCCGAATCCTCATGTTCTCTGCCTCTGCTGATGGAGAGTGTGACGGAGCTGCGACTTTCACTTCACACGCATCTCCAGTGAAACTGTCTGAACCGCTCCGAAAACAGGCCAGCAAGTTCTGCCAGAGAGCAGAGAAGGTATTTTGGGAAAACTATAACAACAGTAGACAAGTCTCTTCACTAGAGCTGAGGAGAGAAATTGTTTCAATTCTGAAATCAATTCTGCATTGACTCTGAGATGCATCACTACTCTCTCTTCAGATGGCGCTGTATACTTTACAGATAGCTGTATACATAGAGCGCCCTCTGCTGTTAAAACTAACCTAGAGTGCCATCTGCCTTTAAAACTAGCCTAGAGTACCGTCTGCTGTTAAAAACTAGCGTAGATCGCCATCTGCTGTTAAAACTAGTGTACCGTCTGCTGTTAAAACTGGCCTCGAACGCCGTCTGCTGTTAAAACTAGCCTAGAGCACCATCTGCTGTTAAAACTAGCCTAGAGCACCGTCTGCTGTTAAAACTAGCCTTGAGCACTGTCTGGTGTTAAAGCTAGTCTAGAGCGTTGTCTGCTATTAAAACTAGCGTAGAGCACCGTCTGCCGTTAAAACTAACCTAGAGCATAGACTGCTGTTAAAACTAGTCTAGAGCGCCGTCTGCTGTTAAAACTAGCCTAGAGCGCCGTCTGCTGTTAAAACTGGCCTCGAACGCCATCTGCTGTCAAAGCTAGTCTAGAGCACTGTCTGGTGTTAAAGCTAGCCTTAAGGGTCGTCTGCTGTTAAAACTAGCCTAGAGCACCGTCTGCTGTAAAACTAGCCTAGAGCGCCGTCTGCTGTAAAAACTAGCCTAGAGCGCCGTCTGCTGTTAAAACTGGCCTCGAACGCCATCTGCTGTCAAAGCTAGTCTAGAGCACTGTCTGGTGTTAAAGCTAGCCTTAAGGGTCGTCTGCCGTTAAAACTAGCCTAGAGCGCCGTCTGCTGTAAAAACTAGCCTAGAGCGTCGTCTGCTGTTAAACCTGGCCTCGAACGCCATCTGCTGTTAAAGCTAGTCTAGAGCACTGTCTGGTGTTAAAGCTAGCCTTAAGGGTCGTCTGCCGTTAAAACTAGCCTAGATCGCCGTCTGCTGTAAAAACTAGCCTAGAGCGCCGTCTGCTGTAAAAACTAGCCTAGAGCGCCGTCTGCTGTTAAAACTGGCCTCGAACGCCATCTGCTGTCAAAGCTAGTCTAGAGCACTGTCTGGTGTTAAAGCTAGCCTTAAGGGTCGTCTGCCGTTAAAACTAGCCTAGAGCGCCGTCTGCTGTAAAAACTAGCCTAGAGTATCGACTGCTGTTAAAACTAGCCTAGAGCGCCGTCTGCTGTTAAAACTAGCCTCGAACGCCATCTGCTGTTAAAACTAGTCTAGAGCACCGTCTGCTGTAAAAACTAGCCTAGAGCGCCGTCTGCTGTTAAAACTTGCCTAGAGCGCCGTCTGCTGTTAAAACTGGCCATGAACGGCATCTGCTGTTAAAAGCTAGTCTAGAGCACTGTCTGGTGTTAAGCTAGCCTTAAGGGTCGTCTGCCGTTAAAACTAGCCTAGAGCGCGTCTGCTGTAAAACTAGCCTAGAGCGCCGTCTGCTGTAAAAACTAGCCTAGAGCGCCGTCTGCTGTTAAAACTAGCCTAGAGCGCCGTCTGCTGTTAAAACTAGCCTAGAGCGCCGTCTGCTGTTAAAGCTAGTCTAGAGCACTGTCTGGTGTTAAAGCTAGCCTTAAGGGTCGTCTGCCGTTAAAACTAGCCTAGAGCGCCGTCTGCTGTAAAAACTAGCCTAGAGCGATGTCTGGTGTTTAAACTAGTCTAGAACATCGACTGCTGCTAAAACTAGTCTACAGCGCCATCTGCTGTTAAAAACTAGCCTAGAGAGCCGTCTGCTGTTAAAACTAGTCTATAGCACCGTCTACTGTTAAAACTAACCGAGAGCGCCATCTGCTGTTAAAACTAGCCTAAAGCGGCGTCAAGACTACTGCTGTTTTTTGTTGAATGTCTAGGCCATACAGTTCCTTGTTTTTTTTGTATATATATGAACATCCGTCATTACCATATATGGTTTGACTAGATTGTGTGTGCTGGGTTGTGTGTGCCTGAAACGTGTGGTTCTGCGGGCCGGCAGCTGGATATTATTGCTTCTGTTCACCGTATATGACAATACTGTCTAATGTTTGCATATGAACAACAGATCTCTTTAAACACAAAGCCACCGTAGCCTAGAAGATTCACCATGTTTACAGCGAAATAAACAATCATCCTCTTTCTATGAATATTTTCACCGCTTAAACTTCTGTAATTTTGTGCCATCTGTAACACCACATGACAAACAAGAATAAAAAAAAACACTCTACACATCTGCCAATGGTCAGACAAACAGATTGCCTTCGCCAATGGTTTTTAGGTCACAACACTGTCCTTCTACAATCGAACAACAACTGTGGAATAAAACATCCATTCAAATTAGTGTGATCTTCATTATTGACTTAGTATCAACAACAAAACTAGCATTGCAAAGTTAAATAAAAAAGATCTTTAAACATATGCATTCATACAGCATCCCTGATAGCAGCACAGTGTGCCTCTTTCCATAAAAACGGCACAACACTAATCCCTAAAGCAGATTACATCCTGAACATCAGGCAAACACCACATGTGGACGGAAACTTCCAGAGCATGACATTTCAGTCTATTGTCATAAACAAAGCTTGCGCAGCATATGTTTTGCAGATCACACCGAGGAAATGCACATTCACGTTCGAACCTATGCCGCTGGAGCTTCCTTTTGAAAAGCTCTACAGAGAAGAAAGCGCACTGTTCTTCTAGTGAACGTCTCATTTTCATCAGCTTAGAAACTTTTAGAGGACATCTACGGACATTCTGTAGTACGTTCAATTTCATGAATACTCATATAAGATCGTCTGTTTAGTGGTTAGCAGTTAGTTCTGTTAAATATAACTCAATTGCAGTGGTGGAAAGAGTTTTAAATAATTATAGTCAAGTAAAAATGCCATTACTGTAATGTAATGCAAGTAAATCGGTTGTAAACACTAATCACTGGGTAAAGAGTAGCTCTTCTCAAGGGCACTCAAGGGTAGTGAATTATTCCACTTCATTTCCTATGTGCCGTTTTCTTTTAAGGGTGTTTCTGAGTGAAAGTCAAATTATTTGTCATTCATGGACTATGAGAGCAATTTAATGTGAGAACACACTACATTAATATATGCAGATTCGAGTGCTTATTTGAGTTACTGTTGCCTTTCTATCAGCTGGAACCAGTCTGGCCATTCTCCTCTGACCTCTAGCATCAGTAGGGCATTTACGCACACAGAACTGCCGCTCACTGGATATTTCCTCTTTGTCGGGCCATTCTCTGTAAATCCTAGAGATAGTTGTGCATAAAAATCCAAGTAGCTCAGCAGTTTCTGAAATGCTCAGAGCAGCCCGTTTGGCACCAACAACCATGCCACTTTCAAAGTCACTTAAATCCCCTTTCTTCTCCATTCTGATGCTCGCTTTGAACTGCAGCAGATCGTCTTGACCATGTCTAGTTGCTGCATCGAGTTGCTGCCATGTGATTGGCTGAAATTTACGTTAACAAGCAGGTGGACAGGTGTACCTAATAAAGTGGCCAGTGAGTGTTTGTGTTTACATGCGGAATGAAATATGTGTAACCCGAGAGGCAAAAATCCAGCTGTGCTGATATGTTAGCGCTTAGGTTATGACCTTTGAGCCCTGACTAACATGCTGAGAGTGTCCAGCAGGTGGCGCTGCAAAAAAATCCAGCAGCACTGAGAGAATACATGCAGTTTGAGTTTGTGAAAACGTATTATTCTGTAGTGCATTCAGTGATTGTTTGAGGCTATATGGTTGTTTTAGTCCTCATA
>NC_079447.1:51252473-51337473 GCF_903798145.1 Danio aesculapii
TCTGAAATAGGGTTGATTTTGATTGTGAACATAATCCCAATTATTTTGGTCATTACTGAAACAATGATGATTTTACACAATTACAACAACAAAATAAATTCCTTATAACCAATATCTCCAATTAAATCTACCAATTAAAATAATTAAATGAATACTATAATAAAAACTGCTTAAATAAATTAAAATACAGAAAAAATAACAACATATCAATGCATCAACACATTAAATAAAATTAAAACATCTGATTAATTAAATGTGACCTAAATACAAACTTAAGAAGTAATAATTAAAATATAAAAAGTAGTAAGAGCTAATAATTCAGACTTCAACTGTAAATCATGTTAGCAAATAGTTAACAAACATAAATAACATGCAAGGCTGAAAGTGACTTGTAGACAAAATTTTGTTGACTGTGCCCACCTGTGAGCACTTCCTCAGGTAATCGAGTGCAGGCAGACACAGATCTGTAGAGCTGTATCCACTGACATGAATACAATCGCCAATCTCCTTATAGTCCACTTCACCTATAAACAATCACACAACACCTTGACCGTCAGTGAATACGTTTGTATCCAAATACTTATATGCACATTCATATGTATCCGCTAGTCTGTCAGGCCGTTGTTGTTGAGTGGTAGTGGCACCGTCTTTTGAATAAATAATAATACATAGGTTTGTATATTCTCCATTCAACCGGTTTCGCTTTGTCAGCTTTGTGTTTTTGACTGTTTGGCGCCATCTTGTGTCTGAATAATGAGCAGGTTAGTGTATACTCCATCAGCTGTTTTAGTTTCTGTCAGTTTTGTGTTTTTGACTGTTTGGCGCCATCTTGTGTCTGAATAATGCTCAGGTTAGTGTATACTCCATCAGCTGTTTTAGTTTCTGTCAGCTTTGTGTTTTTGACTGTTGGCGCCATCTTGTATCTGAATAATGCTCAGGTTAGTGTATACTCCATCAGCTGTTTTAGTTTCTGTCAGCTTTGTGTTTTGAGTGTTTGGCGCCATCTTGTGTCTGAATAATGCGCAGGTTAGTGTATACTCCATCAGCTGTTTCTGTCATCTTAGTGTTTTTGACTGTTTGGCGCCATCTTGTGTCTGAATAATGCGCAGGTTAGTGTATACTCCATCAGCTGTTTTAGTTACTGTCAGCTGTGTTTTTGACTGTTTGGCGCCATCTTGTGTCTGAATAATGCTCAGGTTAGTGTATACTCCATCAGCTGTTTCTGTCAGCTTTGTGTTTTGACTGTTTGGCGCCATCTTGTGTCTGAATAATGCGCAGGTTAGTGTATACTCCATCAGCTGTTTTAGTTACTGTCAGCTTTGTGTTTTTGACTGTTTGGCGCCATCTTGTGTCTGAATAATGCTCAGGTTGGTGTATACTCCATCAGCTGTTTCTGTCAGCTTGTGTTTTTGACTGTTTGGCGCCATCTTGTGTCTGAATAATGCGCAGGTTAGTGTATACTCCATCAGCTATTTTCGTTTCTGTCAGCTTTGTGTTTTTGACTGTTTGGCGCCATCTTGTGTCTGAATAATGCGCAGGTTAGTGTATACTCCATCAGCTGTTTCTGTCAGCTTTGTGTTTTTGACTGTTTGGCGCCATCTTGTGTCTGAATAATGCGCAGGTTAGTGTATACTCCATCAGCTGTTTTAATTTCTGTCAGCTTTGATTTTTTGACTGTTTGGCGCCATCTTGTGTCTGAACAATGCTCAGGTTAGTGTATACTCCATCAGCAGTTTTCGTTTCTGTCAGCTTTGTGTTTTGACTGTTTGGCGCCATCTTGTGTCTGAACACACAGGTTAGTGTATACTCCAACATTTATGTTTTGTGGCAAGTAGCCCTGGAATAAGCTGGATAAAGTGCATCCAGGAGGTTGTTTTGCAGAATAAAGCCCTTCAGTCTTTTACAAGTTGGGCTGATGATAAACCTGTCAGGCTTTATTACGCGACCAAGATGTACTTTATCCCCTGGAATATTGTGACTGACCAATAAATCAAGTATTCCAGAGATTGTTTGAACAAATTACTCACCTAAACCTTTGACAAACTTCATAAGGCACATGATGTAGTCGGTGGCGGCATTGGCAAACACCTGAATGTTGTCTGTGTTAATGAAGGCTTCAAACACATCAAACACTGGAGCCTGGGACTTCCCTGCACATATGAAGAAAAGGGAAAAGTGTTTACTATATGTTAGGGTTAGAATGCGCGTTAGGCTTACGGTTAATATGTGTAACAAGGACACCTTAATATAAAGTGTAACCAAATAAAATTAGATAAAAAATCTATGAACTTACTTAAGAGCTACAAAGACAACATGTCTAATTTTCGCAATAATTTGGGAAACAAATGAACAAAATCAAACAAAAAACGATCATCATAATGCTACTATTGATGGTTATTGCGACAAAAGAAAGGCTTAGCACTCCAGTTCTCCATACCAAAACACAGTGCAAGAAAATCTCCATAATGCATGTTTTGCATTAATACATGATATTAATAATAATTCTAAAAAATCTTATCTTAAAAATAAATCAAACATGACAGACCCATAGAATATTCTCCTATCAGATAATCCTTCACATCCGTCTTGTTTCCATGCACGGTTCTGAGAGCGCTGAAGAGCGGCCTCCATCCAGACTGAATCTGAGCTGAACACATCTCCACCAGCTCTCCGATGGACGTGATCACCTGCACATATAATACACACAACGGTGAATAGGTCCACGTAGAAACTGCCGATTTACACCCATTTTTGAGCTGATTTGTTTACTTATGTATTTATTTATTCAGTTTATATAATAATTTCTGCGATTGTATTGAAAAATATGGACATGTCTTTATGATTGATGAACAATACAGTTTGTAAAATAATATTTTCTGTCGTTTAGTAGATATACAGTGTTGGTAGCACTTTAGTTTAGGTCACAATTCATGCTATTTACTACTGGCTTATTGGATATTAACGGTTCATTAATAGTTATAAAGTATAAAGTTGTACATCTCTAATCACACCCAGAACCAAAACCCAACTTCTACATTACTAACTATTAATAAACAGCTAATTTGTGGTTTATTAAATCTAGTAGCAGTGTGATATTGGTGGGAGGCTTGCACTGTGTCCCACCAGTGACGATATACAGCCATATCGCACTGCTATAAGTGTGATATTGCATATATACAACAGTTTGATGGAATAATCAAGTGTATAAAAAAGAAAAATCAGACACAGAGAGTCTCAAAAACCCTTTTATAAGAGGAACTACTTTCATCTGCCATTCATTCGCATCTGCAGATGACCTCAGAACAGCAGAAATCGTTGCTAATTCACCAACGTCCTTTTACAGCTAGTGTTTGAATGATTCTCTAGCGTAATGTCTAAAGTGATGGCAAAACAGCTGATTTTTGCTGAACGTCATGAAATGCCATCAGTCTACAGAGATTTCCCAGTATTTCTCTGTTGCAATCCGGAAATCACAATAATTAACCCCGAAAAAAGCCAAAGCAAAGCAAACACTAGCAGATTACTGTGGTATAAATACAGCCCTATGACATACACAAGAGAGAGATCGACTTAGAAAGTCACTTACCTGCTTTATAATGATTTGATCAGCTGTAGTTTAAAACTTACGCTGGGTTTTTCCTCCCCTGAGGACTTATTAAATATTAATATAAATATTTAAAATAGGCACTATCCTTATAAATAAACTGCATAGTTGCAATTTAAACAACTACACTCACCTAAAAAAGTCTCAAAAGTACATTATGTTGGCCAACAGCTGCAATATTTATCAAGCTGTAGTGAGTTCATTGATCTGCCGTCACTCTATGTGGGCGGAGTAATACAGAAGGGTGAAGAGGCTGTACGAGTTCTGATATTCAGAATATCGCACGGCTGTCAGCCAATCAGATTCGAGAACCAGACAGAACTGTTGACAAGATTTTGTCTGGCCCTGATTAGCGATTGCAGGGTTTTACTGAATGCATTATAAGTGAAATTCAGTGTGCAGATCCTGACCTGATCCTGGACGTCTTCATCGCACAGCTCCAGCTGCATGATGTGCTCAAACGGCCTGAAAAGAGCCTCGTTGAAGTGAAAATGCGGCAGCTCCGGCCAGCTGCTCAAAACCTCCATCAGAACATCATGGATGAAGGACACGGCCTTCTGGGACACGTGACGCTCCTTGTGACAGGCTGCCTGAGGAGAACAGGTCAAAGAGAAGAAATCCTCAATAATGTATATGTGCATTTACAGTTGAAGCCAGAAACATTAGCCTCCTTATAAATTTTTACCCAAGTTCTGTTTAAAGGAAAGAATTTTTCAACACATTTCTAATCATAATAGTTTTAATAACTCATTTCTAATAACTGATTTCTTTTCTCTTTGTCATGATGACAGTAAATAATATTAGACTAGATATTCTTCAAGACACTAGTATTCAGCTTAAAGTGACATTTAAAGGCTTAACTAGGGTAATTAGGGTAAAGTTAGGGTAATTAGGCAAGTCATTGTATAACATTGGTTTGTTCTGGAGACAATCCAAAACAAATATTGCTTAAGGGGCTAATAATATTGAGCTTAAAATGGCTTTAAAACTATTAAAAACTGCTTTTATTCTAGCGGAAAACAAACAAATAAGACTTTTTCCAGAAGAAAAAAATATTATCAGACATACTGTGAAAAATTCCTGAATCTGTTCAACATCATTTGGGGAATATTTGGAAAATAAAGAAAGATTCACAGGACAGCGAATAATTCTGACTTCAGCTGTATATGAGATGAATCAATCAAGAATGATTTCAGCCATACTCAAAACTGGTCTTGGCTTTTAACCCAAATCCAGGCTAATCCAAGTGCACAATGTGAGCATACAGAAATGCAGTTTTTGTCTTGTTTCTAGTACAAATATCTAAACATTCTTAAATCAAGAGACATTTTCTAGACAAGTAACAAATATTGTTTGGTTTTCAGAAATAATGTGTCAAAATTAAGTGAGGGAACAAGCAAAATAATCTGCCAATGGGGTAAGCTAATTAATCTTATTTCAAAGCGAAAACAAGACTTGACCAAAACTACATGCAAATTCTGAAGGCGTGGCCAATGAGCAAAGCAACAGTCTGTATTGTGTTCTGATTGGCCTGTTTTCACTGGGGTTTGGTGGTGATGGTGTTTGAGGCTCACGGTATGGCCATTTCATTCATCATTTTTCTTTTCAGCTTAGTCCAAGGATGCCCTTCCAGCTGCAACCCATCACTGGGAAACCCCCATACACACTCATTCACATACACTACGGACAATTTAGCCTACCCAATTCACCTACACCACATGTTTTTGGACTTGTGAGGGAAACCTGAGCACCCGGAGGAAACCCACGGCAACACGGAAAGAACATGCAAACCTAACCTTAAACCCAGATTTTCTTTATAGGGTATCTTTAAAGGTAACCTATCATGCAAAAATCACTTTTATAAGGGGTTTAAACATAATTGTGTGGCAAGACTCTGAATATAGCCACCTTCTAATGGTAAAAATGAATTAATTTTAATTTTTATAATCAGACTTGATATAAACAGTCTGTAGAAACACTTTGATTGACATTCCCCCTTTGTACGTGTCATCAGATGGGGAAAGCCCCGCCCACTAGTGACCATCTCTCTCTCATTAGCATAGTGCGTTAGTCTTGTTTTTGAATCTGCCACTATGCAGACACACAAGCATTTGTAGCTCCGCCCCCTTCTAAAAAGAGCCCAATCTCATTTGAATTTAAAGTAACAGTCATCAAAACGCCACAATTAGTATCAAAGCCTAAAAGAGTCAGTTATAATACATTATTTGTGTGGTATTTTGATTGGAAACTTCACATACACACTCTAGGGACTTATTTTACATCTTGTAAAAAGAGGTACAATAGGTCCCCTTTAAGGATGTTGTTTTGTACCTCCACCAGGTGTGGCGCTACAACGCTCCAGGCTCTCATCATGTGTAGCAGCGGCCTGCTCTTGTTCTTCACGATGCGCAGCATGGCTTCTCCCAGCCGGAAGAGGTGCAGGGCGCTGCGCTTGTCCTGGGTCGACTTTGCTTCTCCTTTAATAACCAAACATGAGGAAAACAAATGGCGGTAACAGATTTTTTTCAACACATTTCTAAACATAATAGTTTTAATAACTCATCTCTAATAGCTGATTTATTTTATCTTTGCCATGATGACAGTAAATAATATTTGATTAGATAATCGTCAAGATACTAGTATTCAGCTTAAAGAGACATTTAAAGGCTTAACAAGGTTATTTAGGGTAAAGTTAGGTTAATTATTGAGTCATTGTATAACAGTGGTTTGTTCTGTAGACAATCCAAAACAAATATTGCTTAAATGGCTAATAATTTTGACCTTATAATGGCTTAAAAAAATAAAAACTGCTTTCATTCTAGCCAAAATAAAACAAATAAGACTTTCTCCAGAAGAAAAAATATTATAGGAAATACTGTGAAAATCTCCTGAATCTGTTCAACATCATTTGGGAAATATTTGAAGAAGAATACACAGGAGGGCAAATCATTTTGACTGCATACTATTTACATTCACACTATGCCAAACATACTTTACTAGCGGTCTTGTAGTAAGCTCAAATTCAAATGTAGAACCTACTCAAATAGTAAGCGATTTCGAACGCAGCCATTGTTCAAACACTCTGCTTTTAATTTACCTGGCATGGCCAATGAATAGTCTCCAGTTTCTGTGACTGAATCAAACAGCTGAGACTGCGAAGCTTTTCTGAGCTGATGCAGGAATCCCACAAGACTCACGAGGTTGAGTTTACTGACGGCGTCCTCAAACAGCCTGCAGCACAAACAGCACAAAGACAAGTCAAACAATAATCAGACAGGCCTTATAATTGACTTCTATTTTAAGCTGATTTTACAAATTCCAAATATATATTATAACACAGTATTTTCAGATGTAAGAACATGGTAATTAAGCTCACTTAATATGAGTTGGGGCCAGATAAATGGAGTCATTGTCTCCTAAAAACAAACACTTAAAAAAAAAGAAAAGAAAGATCTGACTTATCTCTGCATTGCAGTGCTGCTTTTAGAGCAACAAAATGCAGATCAAACTATGATCTTACAAGTCCATCTAGTGGCCATTTTTAATAACTCCAGCTAAAAGTGAAAGGTTTGAATTATGTTAGTTATTCATCTAAATAAAGCAATGCTTATGATAGTGGACGCAAATTCTGACTGCAGTCTGAACACATTTTATTCAACACAACTCCCATCCTATTTAGTATTATTGTAATATTATAATTTATAGATTTCTCTTTTAATATCTTTTTTAATATCTTTTATTTTTGTTTATATATATATAAAATATGTCTGCATATTTTTTTATTACAATTTTAACTTTAGCTAATATAGTACAAGTTAATGTGATGTTATTTTATTATGTTAAAGTGTCCTTGTTACAGTGTTACTATTCATTTAAAGGGCACATAGTTTACCTATTTTTTATGATTTAATATTATATTATGGTTCTTCTGAGTGTGCCAGTTTAGGTTCAGTTTAAAACACAATTCAGATTGTTTTATTATAATGTGTTAAAAAGTGTCATGTTGGGGGCGTGTCCACAGTTCGCTGATTTAGGGGTGTGTTGCTTCACATGTAAATTAGTTTCGGCTTCCCGCCAACGTAACAAGGGGGCGGGGCCATAAGCTCACCCGCTCTGTGTTTGCAACAGTCTGACAGGCAGACGGAGAAGGAGAGAGAGGATCACCATTCAGTCATACATGTACGACTCTGACACAGACCAAGCAGAGAGTACAAAATCATTTGTGTCTTTGTACAGTTTTACACACTGAATTAACTTTGACTGAGGCAGCGGATGCGCCGCTCGAAGCCGCGACACGGCACACCAGACACTCTCTGGGCGGCAGAAACATGAAGTGTCCCGAATCGTCGCGCCACGCATTTTTGAATTCTAAACATAGGTTTCTGCAGCGGTCCGCGGCCCCAGCCGTCGACTTGAGTGTACCCTGATAGAAACCGATGTTTAGAATTGTAAAACGCATGCTAGTTAAGATCACAGGGAGCTTCTGGGATTGCGAGAAATGCAAACGGCTGAAGTATAAGGTAGACTCAATGAGAAGTACACATGTTTGCAAACCTACCTAAAGATACAACCAATAATTCCGATTAGAGCGATAATGTGGAGAATATTGATCTTGTGTGAGCCCAATGAGCCTTGCATCTAAAAATAGAGCTAGCGTGTTCCTTTAGTGATATCGCTTCGACTCACGCTGAAAATGGCGGACGTGAATTAACAAACTGAGGATGTGATGACGCGCCTGTCAATCAATATTGGTGGGGGGGGGACCGCTCTCCTACGTCAGGTAGCGGTCGATTTGAAAACCGCCCCAATTGGTCCACCGTTTTTTATGTTGTTAAATTGAAAAAAAAGCACTGGGTGTGCTTATATCACCCCAATATGACGGTCTATACACCATACATGCACATATGGCTGCCCAACCAGCTTGAAAAGTAGATTTTTTACCATAGGTGCCCTTTAACTAATATTAATTAATAATATAATTACTAATAATATTTACTGTGTGGTTAGGGTTGTTTAGGGTTAGTTTCATGCAATTATCCATCATTAATTGACAGCGGTGAGATATTACAGTAATATCAGCACTCGTACAGCCTCTTCACTCTTATGTATTATTCCACCCGCATGAGTGGCAGGCAGAGGACTACATTTTGACAAAAATTGCAGCTGTTGGACAACATAATTTACTTTTGAGGCTTGTTTAAGGTGAGAATGTAGTTGTTTAGATTACAACTATGCAGTTTATTATAAGGATAGTGCCTATTTTAAATATTCATAATTTTGGAGATTAAGCACGTTCGCAGCCATCAGCCTGTCATACTTAGCAGAGCAAAGACGATTGACGTTCCGCCACAAGATGGCGACAGAGACCGCATAATAAGTCCTTAGAGGAGACAAACAGCATTTTCTCAGCATAAGTTTTAAACTACAGCTCAACAAATCATTACAGAACAGGTAAGTGACTTTCTAAGTCGATCTCTCTCATTTGTATGTCATAGGGCTGTATTTATACCACAGTAATCTGCTAATGTTTGCTTTGTTTTGGCTTTTTAGGGGTTAATTATTGTGATCTCCTGATTGCAGCAGAGAAATACTGGGAAATCTCTGTAGACTGATGGCATTTCATGCCGTTCAGCCCTATAATCTTAAAATGTGAGCAAAATCAGCTGTTTTGTCAAAATTTTAGACTTTACGCTAGAGAATCATTCAGATACTAGCTTTAAAGTGACGTTTCAGTGTATCAGTAATGGTTTCTGCTGTTCTGACGTCAGCTGCTGATGTGAATGAACAGCGGAAGAAAGTAGTTCCTCTTACAAAAGGGTTTTTAGACTCTCCGTGTTTGATTTTCTTTTTTTATACACAATTATGCTGTCGAACTGTTGTATTAACGCAATATGGCTGTATATCATCACTAGTGGGGCACTAAGGCGCTCAAGCCAGTCACGCCTCCCACCTGTTTAAGTAACAAAAAGCTTTGAGTTTTACTTCCCTACATTACCTTGTTGTATAGGTATAGTTCTCTCCAAACTGAAAATTCTGTCATCATTTACTACTCATTCACTTGTCACAAACCTGTTTGAGTTTATTCTGTTTTAATATACAACTTACAGGATTAACAAATTATTAATCAATACTTTTAGCTCAATAAACTACTAATTAGCTGCTTATTAATAGTTAGGGTAGGGTTAATAGTTATAGGATAGGATTAGGGATGTAGAATAAGATCACACTTTATAAGTGCTAATAAACAGTTCATATCTTAATAATAGGCAGGTAATAAGCCAGCAGTAAATGGTGTGAATGATTACTTAAACTAAAGTGTCACCAAGTGTCTTATTTTCTGTTGAACATAGAGAAAACTGTAACCATCGACTTCCATAGTGTTTGTTTTCACCTGTCAGCTTGTGTTGAAAGTGTGCAGACGGCTTTGGCTGCGCTGGTCCCTGTGAGCAGACTGCCGCCCCGCAGATCCAGGGCTTTCCCGCGAGCGCTGTCTTTCAGGAGCTGCTGGATGGAGAGCGGCTGGATGACAGGTTGACTGAGGCTCAGCTCCAGCTCCGGACTGACCTCTGCGCTTAGATCCAAACCCAGATCCAGATCCACGGCTACAGCCTGCTGCGCCCTGCGGATGGCCAGCGGAGGCTGAGAGCCGCCGTCACTGAAGTGAGTGTGCTCCAGTGTACTCACATACTCGATCACCCTTTAATCAATACAAAGCCTTTAATGAATACAACAATTTAAAAAAGAGCTGAATGTTTTTTTAGCCCTATAGCTGTCTGGTCTACCTCGAATATTCGAATGGTTGCTACAAATATATGAACACTAAACTACTGGCGTTTGAGGCAGGAGGGCACTTCACACAGCTCCAGTGATCTGTTGAAGATCAGGGTGAAGATGGGGGCCAGTTGGTCAGCACAGGATTTTAAACAAATTGGTGTTATAAAATCTGGCCTGGTGCTTTTTTTCTCTTCTGTTTCCGGAAGACCTGGCGCACCTCATCTTCGTTAAACTGTAGGGCAGGGTATGAGGGAGGCGGGGGGTGGTGGAGGTGTTAATGGTGGCGTGAAGAGCAGTTCAGAGTGGGTGTGGGGGGTTTTCTCAAACCGGCAGTAAAACTCATTCAGGTCGTTTGCAATGCTGCTCGATTATGTGAAAATAAAGGATAAACAGATTACGGATTAAATTAAATCAATAAAATATATATATTTTCAAATATAAAATTCTTTTAAATTGTGTTATTACTGAATTATACTGGAGCATTACTGGAGTATTACCAATACTGGTTACAATGTATTTCTGATTCAGCCTCGATGACCACTCATGACCACTAGTGTATATTGTGTGTGTGTGTGTGTGTGTATGTGCTTTTAATTCATTCATTATTCGATTATTCATTCATTCATTCTCTTTTTAGCGTAGTCCCTTTATTTAATTAGCGGTCGCCACAGCGGAATGAAGCGCCAACTTATCCAGCACGTTTTATGCAGCGGATGCCCTTCCAGCTGCAACCCAACACTGGGAAACTTCATTCATTCATTCATTCTCTTTTGGCTTAGTCCCTTATTAATCTGGGGTCACACAGTGGAATGAACCGCAACTTAACCAGCACATTTTTACGCAGCGGATGCCCTTCCAGCCGTAACCCAACACTGGGAAACTTCATTCATTTTCTTTACGGCTTAGTCCCTTTATTAATCTGGGGTCGCCACAGTGGAATGAACCGCCACTTAATCAGCACATGTTTTACGCAGCGGATGCCCTTCCAGCTGCAACCACACACTGGGGAAACTTCAAAATATAAATATACAATATACATATATGTATGTATGTATGTATGTATATATATATATATATATAATATATATATATACACATACATATATACATATTATTATATATATATATATATACATATACACACATATATATATATATATATATATATATATATATATATAGATATATATATATCTATAATATACATATATAATATATATATACATATATATATATATACATATATATATATATATATATATATATATATATATATATATATATATATATATATGCACATATATATATATATATATATATATATATATATATATATATATATATATATATATATATATATATATATATATATATATACATATACACCAACACACACACATATATATATATATATATATATAATATATATAATATATATATCTATATATATATAATATATATATATATAAATATAAAAAATATATATAAAACAAATAATACAAAACCAAAATATTGACACATTTTATTTATTTATGTATAATTTGTATGAGATATAAAAATATAATTTATAACTATAAATAAACACTTTCTTATATATATTATGTAAATTATGTTTTTATTTTGGATCTGACAGCAATATGACAGCAATAATGAACTAAAATAATTAAATAAGTATATAAGTTTTATATGTTTTATATATACGTTATATTTTTTCCACTTCTTTGAAAAAAAGGATATATCGTTTGAGAAAAATCTGTATATTTAAAGCATTTTCCACAAATTTCATTGAATTGGAGATCTTGATCTGTGTGTGTTGTACCTGAAAACATGAGGCCAGCAGTCGTGGTTATGGCTGCCCATTTCCAGGCCCACATTAAGAATGGCGTCCATGCAGAGAACATGAGCTGTGTGAAGCCTCACGCCCTGAGAACGGCTCATCTGCTCCAGCTTCTGCTCCACACGCTGCTTCACTGCAACACACACACACACCAGCTGGGTGTTCATGTTTTATGGGGATGCTATTTATACTGTACACACTATAAACATTAGGTCCTGAAAATTGACTTGAAAGTCTTGGAAAAGTCCGGAATTGTTGTAGTATAAATGTGTATGAACCCTGAACTTATATACTCTTAAAATCATTCCTTATAAATTATCACAGTTTTCAGACAATTCTGCACAGACATGGTAAACAAAATGCAGATTCTGTCTGGCTCTGCCAATATGTTGTCCCTATGCATGACTGTGAACGCAATTAATGTGAAATGCGTGAGGGTACCTTGAGCGATGGCATCTCCAGTGTCCCCTAATTCTTTCTCCTCTTTGTCCTCCTGAACACATGAAGCTGCTGCCATCTGCGCCAGTGCTGAAGCACAATTAGCTGCCACCCCTGAGTGACAGAGAATGAAGGCCCAGCAGACATATTAATGAACTCTACACTACCTGACAAAAGTCTTGTCGTTGATCCCAGTTGTAAGAGCAACAAATAATAACTTAGCTTCTAGTTCATCATTTGGAAAAGTGGCAGAAGGTGGATTTTTCTGATGAATCATCTGTTGAACTGCATACCAACTGGACCCAAGATTCTTATAGAAATCAGTCAAGTTTGGTGAAAGAAAAATCATGGTTTGGGGTTTCATTCAGTATGGGGGCGTGCGAGAGATCTGCAGAGTGGATGATCAACATCAACAGTCTGAGGTATCAAGACATTTGTGCTGCCCATTACATTACAAACCACAGGAGAGGGCAAATTCTCCAGCAGGATAGCGCTCCTTCTCATACTTCAGCCTCCACATCAAAGCTCCTGAACGCAAAGAAGGTCAAGGTGCTCCAGGATTGGCCAGGCCAGTCACCAGACATAAACATTATTGAGCATGTCTGGGGTAAGATGAAGGAGGAGGCACTGAAGATGAATCCTAATCTTGATGAACTCTGGGAGTCCTGCAAGAAGGCTTTCTTTGCCATTCCAGCTGACTTTATTAATCAGTGATTTGAGTCATTGCAGAGATGTATGGATGCAGTCCTCCAAGCTCATGATGGAGTCAGACACAATCTTCATTCTGTTTCCACTGCAGCATGACCACATATTCTATACTGGACATTATTGAAGGTTCAGTGACCAGACTTTTGTCTAAGCAAAGTCAGATCTTACTGTCCTAATGAAATCATTCAAAATCAAGGCATGATCATATTTTATTTTGGTAAAATAAGCGTCATCTAGAGGCCTTTGCCTTTCATATAAGCCACTTCTGATACCAAATGATCAACGAGAAGTCAAGTTATTATTTGCTGTTCCTAAAACGTGGATAGGCCACAAGACTTTAGTCAGGTAGTGTATAAATAAAGTAGACTGAGAATGAATGATGTGCAATGTTACCCAGAGCGCAGCTGAGCGCCGCAGCCTTGCGCAGACCATCCAAACTGAGGCAGATGGTGTCTCTTTCCCTCTGCGTCTGCTCTTTAACGCCCTCTGCTCCCAGAATAAAAGCCAGACTCCGAGAGCTTCCAGCCATGCGTCCTGTGAGCGGCGTGGACAGTGTGTCGATCAGGTTTTTCCAGCAGCCGGTCAGGATATAACGTGCAAAAACCACACCTGTCAGCAAATAATGAAAGGAAAAAAGGTTGCAGCTTGTTTAAACTACTTACTTAAAAGGAGCTGAATCAACACAGTTTGTTAGAGGTTTTTCGTAGGACAACATAAGTGTTTCATGTTCAATCAACTTAAAACTGTAAAAACCATTAAGTCAACTTAATCGATTTGCATTGGGACAACATGAAGGGATTGTGTGGAACTCTGTATTTTTTATAGTGAATGAGGGATTGATCTTGTGCTGTAGAGATGCATGATATTAGGAAATGTGTGAAATTTTCCAGCTGTATTTGGAAAGAATTAAAAAGTATGATGATTAAGTGCTAATGCATTAAATGTTAAAAATGTTAGCTTGAGTCTGTGCCAATAGCCTAGTGGTAAAGTGCACTGAATATAGCACAGAGGTGCTCACGACAACCTGATTCCCAACTCAAGGTTGTTTGCGGATCCCTCCCCCCCTCTCTGCTCCCTATGTATTCCTGTGTCATCTTTACTGTCCTATATAGTAAAGGTGAAAAACGCCTAAAATATATTAAAATAAAATAAAATGTTCGTTTTAATACTGTGGGAAAAATCATAATCATGATAATCTTTCAAGTTATGTCAACTAGTACCTCAGGGTTTGGGCTAGGCCCCCTCTTCTTTTTAAAATACACAACATTACCAGATACATAAAGTTTCATACTATTGTTACTCCATAAATATCTTCTGCTTGGCATTCCAGAGAGATGAAGCAGGTGTTTTGTGTGGATTTTGCTTGCCTTAAAGCCTTATGTACTTAATAAGTACAGAACTGTCCGAACCTAACACCAGTATCAGCTCATCATCACAGGTAATGACATCTCTCCAAAAACCTGTGCTTAACTACTGAAATGATATTTACGCACTTAAAAAAAAATCACCTGGTCAGACATCCTTGCATTAACATCCTGTTTGTGGCACATCAGTATATGTGAGGGGGCTCATGAAAGAATAAAGTTACGTTAAAACCAAGCACACCATTATTTTTCTGGTGAAATTCCCCATAAGTTTGATGAGTCACATGACCCTCTTCCCATTGAAAAAACAAAAGTTGGATCTAAGATGGCCGACTTCAAAATGGCCACCACCCATCTTAAAAAGTTTGCCCCCTCACATATACTAATGTGCCACAAACAGGACGTTAATATCACCAACCATTCCCATATTATTAAGATGTATGCATATAAAGGGCTCACCCTGTATAATGCGATTCTGATCCTGGCAAACTATACAAGCCTTGAAAATTGATAAAAGAACACATATTATCCCGACACTTAATATTTAATGATATAGGATGGTAAGCTAAGTGCATTTGATAGGTTATGGTTTCGAATTTAACATTAGCATTTTTATGTTTGAAAAAGCATATTTTATGAATTATTTTAGTATTTGATGCATTTGTGTTGTTTTGACTAGCAGGTGTCCCTAGCGTGTTGTGTTACAAACAGGCCTGTAGCCAGCTTATTGAAAGGGGTGGCTATTTTTTTATGAAAAACCAACCTTTTTGCAGTTATTTTCCTGATTTTCTATTTAATTATGAGGTATAAATATTGCATTTTAGTGACATTTTAAGAACTATTTTTTTGCTGGATTAGCTTGTCGGATGATTATCATAACCACGCTTTTTGATGTACCAAAAAATATTTCCAACTATTTTGTCAAATTGTTTACTATACTATTTTATGTGTGCATTTAATATAATAATAACAAACTGGCCAGCACATTCAACTTTCCTTAGTCAGAATTTGGCCATTTGAATAATAAGGAAAATTAAAAAATAATAATAATAATAATCGAACTTTTGGTCTCTTTCGAACCACCCGAACCCCCCTTGGCTACAGGCCTAAAACTTAATAATTTGTACGAAGAGAGGATTAATTATTAATATATTTTAACAGCAGTAAATAAAATAATAGCTATATATATACATATATACATATATACATACATATACATATATATATATATATATATATACACTGTTTGATTCACCCACCCCCAATATCAAGTGCAAACCTACGATCTTGGTTACAAATGCTTCAAGACCATTTTGTGAAGCAATCGAAACTTGAAAGCGATTTGAAAAGCTTCGTTTTTCCCATCCCTACCTGCCACCAGGCTGTCATTGCCGTTTTTGTCACAGGTGAAGGGTGACTGTGATGAGGCTTTTCTGATCAGCTGACCACCGATAGCGCTGCTGCCCAGTCCATCAATATCTGTCACGAGAAAGAGAGAGAATCCTGATATGGACTTTTGCAAGCGAAACACAAATGATGGAACAGCAGGCAATAAATCATCATTGAAAGCACTTAAAGTACTCTTCCTACAGGGTCAGTGGCCCTAGAGCAAACTGAGGTTAAACAGATGTGATTATGGAGCGTCTTTACACTGCTTTACACTGTTAATGGGATGGATTGTGTAATTCTGCCTTTGAGGTTTGCAGTTGCAGATTAAAGTGTAGCTTCAGTGACAGGGATATAGTGAAGTCAAAATGATTCGCCCTCCTGTGAATTTTCTTTTCTTTTTCAAATAATTCCCAAATGATCATCAACAGATTGAGGAATTTTCCACAGTATGTCTGATAATATTTTTTCTTCTTGAGAAAGTCTTATTTGCTTTATTTCGGCTGGAATAAAAGCAGTTTTTTAAATTTATTTTAAATTTATAAAAAAAAATTTAAAACCCTTTTAGGGTCAATATTATTAGCCCCTTACAGGGCCATGAGCCCCCCTCCCCCGTCTCAGCAGAGTGTTTTCACACCTCTAGTTTAAAAAAGGGGGAAGGGTTTGCATGAAAAAGGGAGTTTCATTACATGCACACGCTGATTTTCACACCGGCAACACAAACACAGACGCAGGGGAGATAGACCGTGATTCGGAGAGCAGCATGTACAGCAGATCTGAGAGCTGTGTGGAAGTGGAGGACTTTCAGTCCATATTATTGTAGTGATATTACTGTAAACTTAGTAACTATATCATTTTAACTAAGGTATGCCTTTAAAAAACGGCGTCACGGTGGCGCAGTGGGTATCACAATAGCCTCACAGCAAGAAGGTCACTGGTTCGAGCCTTGGCTGGGTCAGTTGGTATTTCTGTGTGGAGTTTGCATGTTCTCCCTGTGTTTGCGTGGGTTTCCTCCGGGTGCTCCGTTTTCCCCCACAAGTCCAAAGACATGCGGTACAGGTGAATTGGGTGAGCTAAATTGTCCGTAGTGTATGTGTGTGAATGATGTGTATGGATGTTTCCCAGTGATGGGTTGCCAGTAAAAGGGCATGCGCTGCGTAAAGGCTGATTTATACTTCTGCGTCAAGCCTACGGGTGGACGCATAGCCCTCGCCTCGTAGGCATCGCTGACGCGCACCTCTCAAGAAATGTAACTACATGTCGCAACAACACGTAGCGCAAGAAAATGTGTGTAAATGGACAAACCAGCAGGCTGAGCACATTGTAAATTATTAGTGTTATTAACTAAGGTATGTTATTATTTTATTAATGACCTTCAGAATCAAGAGCGTCTGTGCTCCGCGTCTGACAACTTCAAACGCCACCGCGCGTTCACTGCGTGTCAGGATTGCCTTCTGAGGCGTAAGTCATAGATAAAGAAAAGATTGACGCAGCTTCTCCTACCGCAGTAAATTTAGTTTTTACTGTTGATATTTGTCGCCAGTTGATCAGGAAGTGTCGGTTTTGTTCTCTTTGACTCGTTGGATGGAAACGCTGCTTTATTCGCACGTCTTTAATGCGATAATCCAGTTTTGAACATAAAGTTCATTCACATTTTTGGATGGAAACACAGCTACTTTAAGCTGGATACTAGTATCTTGAAGAATATCTAGTCTAATATTATTTACTGTCATCATGGCAAAGATAAAAGAAATCAGTTATTAGAAATGAGTTATTAAAACTATTATGTTTAGAAATGTGCTGAAAAAAATTTCACTCTGTTAATTAGAAATTGGCGAGAAAAAAATACACAGTAGGGCTAATAATTCTGACTTCAACCATATATACTGCTGCTGTCTGGTAATTCAAAGTGCTTCAAAGTCTAAATGAATAAATGTAATGCACCAGTGAGCATGGTGATGAGGGGTAAAGACTGCTCCTCTGCCGAGCCCCAGTATCCCGCTTCTCCCAGCAGGTTTCTCTCCAAAACCTGGTTATAAAGCTCCTCGATCCAGGCCTGAGACAGGACCACCAGAACCCCACTGCTCTGGATCTGACGTACAAACTCCTTCTGCAAAGTTGTGAGAGAATAAACCATGGTCACACAAAGATGTCGCCACAGCGGAATGAACCACCAACTATTCCGGCATATGTTTTACGCGGCGGATTCTCTTCCAGCCGAGACCCATCGCCACATAACAAGAAGGTCGCTGGTTCGAGTCCAGTTGGCATTTCTGTGTGGCGTTTGCATGTTCTGCCCGTGTTGGCGTGGGTTTCCTCCTGGTGCTCTGGTTTCCCCCACTGTCGAAACACGTGCTATAGGTGAATTGATAAAGTAAAGTGTCCGTAGTATCAGTGTATGTGTGTGTGAATGAGTGTGTATGGGTGTTTTCTAGTACTGGGTTGTGGCTGGAAGGGCATCCGCTGCATAAAACATTTGCTGGAATAGTTGGCGGTTCATTCCGCCGTGGCGACCCCTGATAAATAAGAGACTAAGCTAAAGGAGAATGAATGAATGAATTTAACATAGAATTAATACCATTTCAAAACACAACTCACGCATAAGATCTGAGATAACACATGTATTTTAACATTTAATTAATACTTTAATTAAAATTATGTAAATAGCAATTGATACAAGCTCTGAAAATGACATCAAGGTTTTAAAACTGGTAACCAAATGATTGTAAAAAAAAGCATGGTATAATAATGCAAGAAATACCAGAGACACCAGAGCAGACGTGGGCTTTCTGTGGTAGTAGTCACAGCAGCACAGCTTGAGGTTGAGCAGGAGAGCATAATAGGAGACCAGGTACAATCCGTCTGCGTTCATTAGAGCCTGACAGTTCAGGTTTTCATTGCCCTCGAAACCCGGAGAATGTACCCCACCTATAAGGGCACACAATAACATCACATTACACACAAACACTACACAGTTAACTAACAATATTAGCATTCATAGGGATTAGTGGCGGTTATTGAAATATTAAAGAAATAGTTTGCCATTAAATATGTTCCATCATCATTTAATCTTATTGAGTTATTTGCAAAGTACAGCTGAAATCAAAATGATTATCCCTCCTGTGAAATTTTAATTATTTCTAAAAAATAATGTTGTAATTGTTTATTAACTCAGAGACTTTATTTCAACACATTTCTAATCATAATAGTTTTAATAACTCATTTCTAATATCTGATTTCTTTTATCTTTGTCATGATGACAGCAAATAATAGCTGACAAGATATTGCTCAAGACACTAGTATTCAGCTTAAAGTGACATTTAAAGGCTTAACTAGGTTAATTAGGTTAATAGGCAAGTTAGTGTAATTAGGCAAATCATTGTATAATGATTGTTTGTTCTGTAGACTATCGAAAAAACATTGCTTAAGGGGGCTAATAAAATCAACACAGGCTCCTGGTGAATATGTACCCCCGTATACATTTCTGGAGAGCGTGTATTATGTAGCCAGAGGTATGTATGGCTGCATTTCATCTTTAAAATGAATGCTGCGGGGTGGTATAATGCTGCCAAAGGCTTCCGTTTCTTTTAGCGGTATCCAGCTGACTGCTTACAGCCATGTGGACGTTTTTTTCGCCGTTTCCAGTTTGCCTAGTGGCTCGCCACATACGCAGGTGAACTTGGGAGGTGGAGTGGAGTTCACCATGATGATGGGGTTTGACTGCGGTGAAGAACGGTTTAAAAAAAAAAAGCAGGTAAGACAAAAACAAAAGCCAAAAAACGAAATAAACAAGTAAATAACAGGGTGAGAACGTGGTAAGATCTGAAAATGTGGTAAAAATCAGGTGGCCGTGGGGGTTTTTCTTTTTATGGATTGCTTTTAAAAACACTGTCAGTTACGTTTAGGGAAGCGGGTGAGTCGTTCGGTCAGTCAGTCAGCCAACAGCGGCCTCTGGTGGATTTACATGAGAAGAGCAGGCATGAATGGCACTCGCAAGAGACGTCTGAGGTCTGAAAAAGCGTACACAGCGGCCTCTGGTGAATTTGCGAAAAACAAAAACATCGCTCCAGGAACGTATTTCGCACTGCACAGAAACGTATACAGGGGTACGTATCCACAATGAGCCTAGGTCGAATAACCTTAAAAATCGCCTTTAAAAAAATGTTAATTCTTTTATTCTAGCCGAAATAAAAAAAATTAAGACTTTCTTCAGAAGAAAAAATATTATAGGAAATACTGTGGAAAATTCCTTGCTCTGTCAAACATTGTTTGGGAAATATTTGATGAAGTAAAAAAAATTCAGAGGAGGGCATATAATTGTGACTGCGCAAGGACTACATGGTACGATTACCTGCTTGTAGTCCCGAGCAGAAGGTGGAGGAGAAGTTCTGCAGGGTGGCGTCTACATCTGTGGTGCTGTGTAGACCCAGCAGACGTGGCAGAAGTGTGGCTAGAGACTGCACAAAGAGCCGGGCGCTCTGTTGGTCAGCCTCCTGGTTCTTCAGCAGCTTTAAAGACAGAGCTGCTGTCCGTAGTGTACGGTGGCCAGGACAGTCCCGCGGCGTCTGCTCCTCATCAGCTAATGAGCAGTTATCGGAGCCCATATCGGAAACATCGGAGCGTCCAGAATCCTTTTCTGCAGCCATGGAGTACTGGTCACATGAATCGAACTCGGTTCTGGACAGCTCCTGCTCGTCCGCACTGAAGTTACTCTCGCTGTATCGGGAGCCATGCGAACGCGTCCGGGACTCCACCGATAGGAAGTTGGTGATGTCAGGATAGGCTAGGCCATGGCTGCGTTGCACTACATCAGGAGGAGCCGTGGTAGATGGGATTTCAGGTGCGACACACTCCTGACGAGATCCACAGGTAGGCGAAGGTAGTCGCGGTTCGTCCCCGCAATCTTCAGGAGTGGTCCTCCCCATATCCCCTTCTAGAGTAGTCTGCCCTACATCCCCTTCCAAAGTGGTCTGGCCTGTGTCGGTGGTGACGCTGATGCTAATGTCAGGGCTGCGTTCGGTAACGCTAGCCTCCCAAGCTGCGTTTTCGGATGAGAGCACTCGCCGCTGCCAGCGAAAGTCCGCTTCGTTGACTTCCACAGACTCGCGCATAGACTCCGCCCCTTCCTTGAGCTCATCCAATCGGCGCAGCAGCATGCGGGTCTGGTCCTGCTGCAAGCCACGCCCCTGACTGAGCTCATCTAAGGCACCTAAGAGGGCACCGGCGCAGGAGACGGAGGAGTAGCAGGCCTCAATCCCACCCTTCATACAAGCTTCTGTTATACCATCCATTACCCTGGGAAATTAGGAAAGACGGATCACTCATTGGTGACACTTGGAACAGATTTTTGATTTCTCCGCTATAGCAAAGAGCATAGAATCACCAAGAGGTGACACTCTAGTGCGATTTGGGAATCAGCCACTAGATGGCGCGGCGGCCATTTTGGAATGAAAATTCCAATAGACCAACAGCATATTATAAGTCTGTAAAATAAACTTTTAAAAGTGCTGATGATTGTGATAGTAAGTGTTGTATTGTCGTCTTACAGGTTGTATCTCAGCTTTAATGCGCTTTTTAAATAAATAAATAAAAAGCAAAGCAGCTGCTTCCCATCGCAACAGCAATAAGATCCAATGGACAGCCGATCGCTTTCACTCCAAAATGGCGGAATCCGGGGCTGTTGCTGGGCGCTGCTGTTGCAATGGAGTGTCGCCTCTTGGTGATTCTAAGCTTATTGGCTATAGTAACTAGATCCTCAATGAATTTGAAACAAAACATCTTACAGTTTGAGAAGATCGAGATGTGATTTCCTTTTGGAGAAAGACCTCTTTCTCGTCTCGTGTTCAATCACGCATGGACCGGCCAGGTCAAACAAGCGCTGGGGGCTTCCCACAATCTGGGAGAATGAGGGAAAACAACAACATAATATCACTGCATGAATAAATGATTATAAAACACAGCTAATAAAAATAGCATGTTAGGGGGAAATGTAATATATTGTTAGAAATATCGTTATTGCAATACTCAACAACAACATTGTCATCAACATCTCATTTTGAGGGATGTAAACAATAACAATGGTCCCAATGTATCTGTTCATGGGCCAGTGTCATCCCCACATTGAAATGGTCTAGAGTTGTATATGAACCAAGTATTGTCCTATCCTAACAAACCATATATCAAAGCCAATATTATTTCTTCAGGTCTCAGATGACCTATAAATCTCAATTTCCAAAACAAATTGAGGGTCTATATATGTAAATTATTAATTAACCGAATTTACACTTAGAAAAGCTAATATATTGTGTTATATACAGTAGGGCTGCACTATATATCACAAAAGTATTAATATCGCAATAAACAGACATCTGTGGTAAATTACATTTATGCATAGGATGTTTACATAAATTTCAGATGTAAATTTCAGATGGGGCCTTATTATCCATATCCCCACCCCTCTCAAGTAGTCATAAAAATAGCATTTTTATAATTACAATACTCAACAACAACATGGCATATTTTTCCAGACTCCCAAAGTTTAAATAGAAAAAGTATAAATCAGACTTTACTATCTGTATCTCGACCCCCTTCCCCAAAGTAGTTACAAAAATAGCATTTTTATAGGCAAATGTTATATAAAAATATTGTTAATCGCTATACTCAACAACATCACATATTGCATATTTTTCCAGTATCGTGTAGACATAACATATCGTTATCGTGATATGAGATTTCATCAGATTGTAACCTGCTGGTACAGTATTTAACTTTATTTTGGGGTGTCATATGCTTAATTTTTAACTCTTTCATAATCGTAATGGCTTCCGCTTTGTGCTGGACAACACAATAGCAATAACATTATCATTATCAATATCAGTAATATTGCATATCGCATATTTTTCTAGTATCATGCAGCTCTAAAATATCGTTATCCGGACATAATCTTTTTATCATAACACCCAGCCCTATAAAACCTCCTAATACAGTATTTAACTTCAGTTTAGTGTGTCATATGCTTATTTTTTACCTCTTTCATAATCTTAATGGCCTCCACTCTGTGCTGGGGAGGTGGGTAGAGCAGAATACGGTGGTACAGAGACTGCAAAACAGGCTTCATGGACTCCACGCAGCCCACCAGACGCACCAACTCTGCAGCCACATAGCAGATGGTCCGGACCACCGGCCCGATCATGAGCGGAGCACTAGAGGAACATCCCGAACCCCTGCCTTGATCCAGAACCGCTGACCCCGGGGCGGATACTGAGTCCTGACACTGAGCGCCATGAGCAGAGGTGATGCTCTTATCACTCGCTGGGTTTCCCATTATCACCACCAGGGTGGGACATAACTGCTTCCTGTGAGATGCATAAATAGGCTCTTCTCAAAAATCAAACAATTCCTTTACAACATCACAATGTGTAACTGAGGTAATGCACTTTCTTGGGGAGATTTTGTACATAATATCATGGTTTCAGCTAGAAATATTAGGTAATTACACTGCAAAAATGCTTTGGGTTTTGTTTCTAGTCCAAATATCAAAACAAATACTTAAATTTAGAAGCATTTTGTAGATAAGCAAAATATATTGTGTTGTTTTATATAATAATGTGTTAAGATTAAGTGAGTTTTTCCATAAAACAAGCAAAATAATCTGCCTATGGTGTAAACTAAATCTTATGTCAAAAGGCAAACCAATATTACTTTGCTTACCCCATTAATTACAGATAAAGTGTTAGTTGAGCAATGATTTAAGCAGTTTGCAGTGGAAATAAAGATGTGTCTCACCAGACCAGGTCAGTGAAGTTTCGCTGCAGGTGCATTGTGGGAGGGCAGCTGCTCAGCATCGACAAAATAGACTCCAGGTACAACAGCTGCAGCAGCTGGTTTTCACTAAAATAATAATAATTTTAAAGAAAATAAAGAAACAATTTAAAAAAGCAGAAAAAAATAAAGTGAAAAATTAAATAGCAAAAAATTTCAATAAAATAAAGCAATTAAATAAAGCAAAAAAATAAAATAACGAATAAAATAGCAAAAAATAAAATAAAATAAAAATTAATTATGAAACAAAACAAAGCAAAACATCAATAAAATAAAGCAAACAATTAAATAAAGCAAAAAAATTATAGCAAAAAATGTTAAAATGTTAAATAAAATAAAACAAACAATTAAAGCAAAAAATAAAATGAAATAAATAAATAAAATAAAGCACGCAATAAATAAAAGCACAAAATAAAATTTTAAAAATATAAAATAAAGCAAACAATAAATAAAAGCACAAAATAAAATAAAATAAATAAAATGGCAAAAAATAAAATAATGAAATAAAACAAACCAAAAACCAAAAATTTTAAATAATATAAAACAAACCATTAAATAAAGCAAAAAATAAATAAATTAATAGCAAAATAAAATACCAAAAAAGTAAAATAACACAAATAAATAAAAGCAAACAATTAAAAAGCGAAAGATTAAAAAATAAAAATATGAAAACAAAGCAAAACATGAAAAAAATAAAGTAAACAATTAAATGAAGCAAAAAAAAAATTAATAAAATAGAAAAAAATATATATAAAATTTAATAATAAAAAAATTAAATAAAGCAAAAAATAAAACAAAGCAAAAAATTAAATAAAGCAAAAGATAAATTTTAATATAATAATAAAAAATGAAGTAAAATAAAATAGCAAAAAATTAAATAAAGGAAAAAATTAAACAAAATGATTAATAATTAAATAAAAACATAATGCAGAAATTAAAAAAAAGATAATTTCTCTTATTACACTAATAAATCACATTCTGATTTTATAATCAGAGGAGTGAGCTTCAAAACCATTACAAAAGTATGTTTGAGATCCAGTATTAATGTTTCTGATCTAAATGCAATACTATTAGACAATACTAATTTGCAATAAGTTGTTTCTTTACAGTAAAAGTGATGCAAACACTGCATATAACAGTAATCAATAATCTTGAGTCTAAAATATATAACAAGTAGCTGATAATATGTAAAGCTTACTTTGAGACGGACTCCAGTTTGTCACAGAAAACAGTGAGAACCATGACAACATCTTCATACAGCGCCTCAGTACTGGGAGAAACATCTGAAAACATATCAGAATACATACAGTTGAAGTCAGAATAATTCGCCCTCCTGTGAATTTTCTTTTTCTTTTTTTTTTCAAATATTTCCCAAATGATGTTTAACAGAGCAAGGAATTTTTCACAGCATGTCTGATAATATTTGTTCTTCTGGAGAAAGTCTTATTTGTTTTATTTCAGCTAGAATAAAAGCAGATTTTATTTTTTTTAACCATTTGAAGGTCAAAATTATTGCCCCCTTTTCTCGATTGTCTGCAGAACAAACCAACATTATAAAATGACTTGCCTAATTTCCCTAACTTGCCTAGTTAACCTAGTTAAGCCTTTAAATGTCACTTTAAGGTGAATAATAGTATCATGAAAATGATATAACAGACAGTTCAGTGGATGAGCCGTATTAAAAACCTTGTCCAAGCCTTTGCTTGGCAGTGGACATGTTTTCAATTTTTATTGGTTCATCAGCATACCTTTGCGCTGGTGCACAGGAATACCCTGTTCTTCACCATCAACACCCTGTAAAAATCCAAACAGACTCATTACAATAACAATACAGTCAAAATACGCTAATAATCTAATGAAGCTTAAAATAGTAGAAATGTTTGTTTTTTTTTGACTGAGCACATGTCGCAGACACACTTGGGTATGGTATCTAGCATACAACTAAAAAATAATAATAATTGATGATTAAAAGGGTGAAAACTCGAATTGCAGTCATACAAAAATACTATATAATAGTGGTTTTCATGTGTTACCATTGGTTATTACACGGCTGTCTGGAATACTCTAATCTGATTGGTCAGTCATGACATTCAAAAGGTATGTTATTCTCAGATAACAACCGCTAAATAAGACAGACTCATGTGGAAACTTCGAATCATCTTGAGGGTCAGTGAATTCGTTCATATATTTACATCTACATTTATATGCATCTGCTTGTCTGTCATGTTTTGACTCTTTTTGACTGTTGCCGCCATCTTGTGTCTAAATAATGTGCAGGTTAGTGTATACTCCATCAGCTGTTTTAGTTTCTGTCAGCTTTGTGTTTTTGACTGTTTGGCGCCATCTTGTGTCTGAATAGTGCACAGGTTAGTGTATACTCCATTAGCTGTTTTCATTCTGTCAGCTTTGTGTTTTGACTATTTGGCGCCATCTTGTGTCTGAATAATGTGCAGGTAAGTGTATACTCCATCAGCTGTTTTAGTTTCTGTCAGCTTTGTGTTTTTGACTATTTGGCGCCATCTTGTGTCTGAATAATGCGCAGGTTAGTGTATACTCCATCAGCTGTTTCTGTCAGCTTTGTGTTTTTGACTGTTTGGCGCCATTTTGTGTCTGAATAGTGCACAGGTTAGTGTATACTCCATCAGCTGTTTTAGTTTCTGTCAGCTTTGTGTTTTTGACTGTTTGGCGCCATCTTGTGTCTGAATAGTCCGCAGGTTAGTGTATACTCCATTAGCTGTTTTCATTCTGTCAGCTTTGTGTTTTGAGTGTTTGGCGCCATCTTGTGTCTGAATAATGTGCAGGTAAGTGTATACTCCATCAACTGTTTTAGTTTCTGCCAGCTTTGCGTTTTTGACTCTTTGGCGCCATCTTGTGTCTGAATAATGCGCAGGTTAGTGTATACTCCATCAGCTGTTTCTGTCAGCTTAGTGTTTAATTTAAGAATTAATCAGCTATTACGGCTCAGAACAATGTTTTATGTCTAATGTTTATGTTTTGTGGCAAGTAGCAGTGTAATAAACAAGATAAAGTACATTCAGGATGGTTGTTTTTGCAGAATAAACCGCTGCAGTCTTATTTAATAGTGCTCTGCTTTCTGTCAGCTGCCGATAAACCTGTCTGACTTTATTCTACAATAACAACATCTTGTATGTACTTTATCACTAGCTTAACATTAATAATAAACAAATGAGACCTTACTGTAAAATATGTGTGCACAGAATCCCACCACTGACATACTCTATAGACATGCGTTTGTTTTTATTGAAGCTCAGCCAAAGTCTTAAAGCACGTGACTCACTGTGTTATCCTGTCTATGGCGTAGCTGTAGAGTGAGATCTCCAAGAATCTGGCTGAGAGTGGCTCTGACTGCCGTGTTGATACTGCGCTGATGACAACTCGATATGTACGTCTCTATACACACCTGGAGAAACACAACACAAATTTTCAAGCGAATCCCAATGACAAATCTCCTCTGTTTTGCTGTGACATTAAAAGTTAGCCTTATCCTTGGTAAAGTACAGAGTATATATTTTAGAGTGCGCATGAACCGGAAGCTAAGACGCTAAGATTTTTTTTCGTATTGTTACGCAGATCCTAGAGAAAAGATAAATTAAATGAGAAAACAGTGGGTGTGGCTTGTTTTTTTATACTGCGAGCTGATTGGATGTAGTAAAGTAGGCGTTTCATTCAGAAAGAGGGGGTAAAAGGGTTTGGAGAGTTATTACAGCCTAACAGACTCCTCCTCCATTTCTGTTTGTTGTCAAAACTGACAGCTGGAGGGGCGTGGTTAAATATGTTAGCCACGCCCAATACCTCAGATAGACCTAATCTGAGAATTTAACTGCAAACAAACAGGAAGTGCATTTTTAGATTTCAATATCAGATTACAAGGGCAAACTATTTTGGGGTTCAACGCTAAGGATTTTTTCCACTTTAATAATCAACATGAAATGCACTTTTACCGGGAGGAACGACATCCTGCCCTACTCATAATTCTCTCATCATATAGCCATATGGCTATTACACAACTATAATACACTGTGATATAGCCTGGTTAGTTCGTTGGATCGCTTTGTTTTCTCTCTACAATCGATACGCTCCAGAGTTCGTTTCAATCGAGCGGAGACCACGTCATTCAGGCGATCTTGCACCGATTGATTTGGTGCCGATCAGAGCGCGATTGCTGGATGCACATATGACAAACGAACCGCGCAACTAGGGTATATGCGGAAGTATGCTAAAGGACTTTTAATTTGTTAGTAACCTGGGTTAAGTTCTTCCGGTGAACTGTATGCATTACATATTCAGCACGTTTAAGGTCTGTTTTCTTTAAAAATCAGCGATCTCCACTGGCTGAGTGATATCCGATATAAAGTGGGTCTCAGATTGTACAAGAGGCACTGCATTAAATTACATTTTCCCCCCATCATGTTTTTAAAATACATTTATTTTACCCCAGTTTATTCAATGAAGGCACAGTAGGTAGTGCTGTCGCTTCACAGCAAGAAGGTCGCTGGTTCGAGCCTCAGCTGAGTCAGTTGGCATTTCTGTGTGTAGTTTGCATGTTCTCCCCGTGTTCGCGTGGGTTTTCCCCAGGTGCTCCGGTTTTCCCCACAAGTCCAAAGACATGCGCTATAGGTGAATTGGGTAGGCTAAAAATTGTCCGTAGTGTATGTGTGTGAATGAGAGCGTATGGGTGTTTCCCAGTTATGGGTTGCAGCTGGAAGGGCATCCGCTGCGTAAAACATATGCTGGACGAGTTGGCGGTTCATTCCGCTGTGGCGACCCCAGATTAATAAAGGGTTTTAATAAAGGATTTCATTTTAAAGAAAATTCGTGAATGAACGAATGGAGCTTCTGCACTGGCCTGCCAATTCTGACGGGTGCATGCGAGTAAACGGCTTTTCGTCTCGTTACGCTTGAGCAACTAAATGAATGCCGAAGTCTATTTAACTGATTGTATTGTAATTACATTACAACATCGATGCTGTAAAAGGAAGCGTATAAAATGGGGGAAAAAAGTCACATTAACCGTTCACGGGAAGTTTATCAGTATGGGAAGAAACACTAGCTCCGCATATACCCTATTGGGCAAATGAGACAGGTTCTGAAACAAATGTCTAGTTGTGAAAGCACCGTAAGAGTGTACTTGCACACAATTGACAGACAGACAGCCCAATCGGGCCAGTAACCTTCCTGTCTAGTGTCCAGAGCGTCTCGCACGCTGGCCCTGGGCCATCGGGCAGTCCTTATTCTCGAGCCCTGATGACATGCACAGATGAATTGTTCAACACCAAACTAGCAATGTGAGCTAACAAAATAAATATGATTAGTTTGGATTTCATTCATACTTTAAACATCAAATATAATAACTGCTCATCAAATGAAACACAATGAAACATGTAAGCATTTTCTAGACAAGTAAAAAATTAAAGAAATAATATGTCAAAATTAAGTGAGTTTTTCCTAAAACAAGCTAAATAATCTGCCAATGGGGGAAGCTAAATAATCTTACTTCAAAGCAAAAACAAGATTAATACGCGTCTCAGTAGAATCTACAACTGAGCAAACAGAATGATTGGACGAGTGACCGCCGAGCAGCTGCTGTTGATCCGCTCATAGAAACGGGACTGATAACGTGGCATGTGTGAACCACTGACACCTGTAACCATAGCAACCAATGACACACTGTTGACGGGTGCAAAATATTTCAAGGGTTCATTGTGCGCCACTGAGCCATTCACCTTTAATAATAATAAAAAAACTCTTGCATTTTAGGATCCTAAAGTCTGGCTGTATTTCAAACCTAGTGAGATGTTCACCAAGACAGCATGTCCTGTGGTGGAAATAGGCTTCCATACTAACATGCTTGAATTAGAAAATTCACAGGAGAGGGAAATATTTCGGCTTCAACTGTATATCGTAAGAGTATTGCTATAGCAACAATATTACATATTTTCCCATATCATACAGCCCTACAGTACCTCAAACGCAGTGAAAACGTGCGTGTCTGGATAGTTTATGTGTCTGCTGTGTGACTGGAAGTGCTCTGCTTTAGCTCATTATTTATGGCCTGATCCCTTGGGAAAAACAAGAGACATCTGGCACAACCAGACCCCTTCACACATGATGATGATGATGATGATGATGATGATGATGATGTGCTTTTATGAGCTGTTTACGGCCACCAGACACACAAACACCAGGAGAAACCCAATTAGCCAAGCAGAGTGAGATCTCATCACTGAAGGAAACTCTTTGATAATAGTGTACAGTTTGGGGGGCGGTACGGTGGCTCAGTGGTTAGTCACCTCAAAGCAAGAAGGTCACTGGTTTGAGTCCCGACTGGGCCAGTTGGCATTTCTGTGTGGAGTTTGCATGTTCTGCCCGTGTAGGCGTGGGTTTCCTTAGAGGGCTCCGGTTTCCCCCACTATCCAAACACATGCGCTATAGGGGAATTGATGAACTAAATTGGCTGTAGTGTGCGTGAATATGAGAGTGTATGGGTGTTTCCCAGTACTGGGTTGCAGCCGGAAGGGCATCCGCTGCGTAAAACATATGCTGGAATAGTTAGCGGTTCATTCCGCTGTGGCGACCCCTGATAAATAAAGGACAAAGCCGAAGGAAAATGAATGAATGGTATGAAAATAAATCATGTAGAAAAGAACAAACGTAATGGTCCTGCGATGAAAATCTCAGCATGATGTGTGGATCAAGTGTGAAGCAAACTCTGCAGCGTCCTCATTAAAGTAGCATTACAGCGCAGCACTCTTTAAGAATAGACGCCCTTTGACAAGGACTTTAATTAGAGTCTTGCCAAATTCACAATTTGCTCTTTCATTCAGTCAGTCAATGGTCAATAAAGCTGCTCTTACCTCAGCGATTCTCAAGATGTTGTGGCCAGTGATCTCGAAGGTCGAGGAGTAGGTGATGCAAAGCAGGACCTACGACACAAAACATATTATTTAAAGCAAGGTCTCCTTCAATAGGTTTACATAAATCCAAGGATTAAAACATGACATTCTCTAATTTCATGCAGCATCAGCTTTTTCCTCTCAGTGTATGAAACAGCTGGTTCAAGAATCCACTCTCTAAACCCCGTCTTACTGAGAGCCTACTCTGTTCTGATTGGTCAGAAGGCTCTACGATCTGCTCTGATCTACCATATAACTGTACTCTGATTGGTCATGGTTTGTTCTAATTGATCAGAAAGCTTTATACTCTTTGTCTATTCTGCTTTGATTGGTCTGTTGGCCCTCTATATGTTCTAGTCGGTCAGATAACCATACTCTGCCATATTTGGCCAAATAACCCTATGATCTGATTGGTCAGGTTGATCTGCTTTTGCTAATTGGTCAGAAGGCCTACGTTCTGATTCTGCCCTGATTGGTCAAATGGACCCCTTTTCTTGTATTTGGTCACAAAACTCTATACTCGGTTCTAATTGGCCAGATATTCCTATTCTGTTCTGATTGGTCAGTCGGCCCTTCTTTGCTCTGATTGGTCAAATGACCATACTCTGCCCTGATTGGTCAGATAACCCTATTATGCTCTGATTGGTCTGATTACATCACCCTGCTCTAATTGGTCAGCTTTCCCTACTTTGTTCTAGTTGATCATAGGGCTGTACTCTGCTCTGGCCAGATTACCCTACTCTCCTCTGACTGGTCAAATGGACCCCCGTAGTCTAATTGGTCAGAAGACCCAAGCTCTGATTGGCAAGGATAACCATACTCTGCTCTGATTGGTCAAATGGGCCCCTTTCTTTGTTATTGGTCAGAAAGCTCTATACTCTGATTTGATTGGCCAGATAACCCTACTCTGTTCTGATTGGTCAGCTGGCCCTCCTTTGCTCTAAATGGTCAGAAAACCCTACTATGCTCTGATTGGTCCGATTACACCACTCTGCTTTGATTGGCCAGATTACCCTACTCTGCTCTGACTGGTCAAATTGACCTACTTTCGTCTAATTGGTCAGAAGGCCTATGCTCTGATTTATCAAGACAACCATACTCTGTTCTGATTGGTCAAATGGACCCCTTTTGTTGTTATTGGTCAGAAAGCTCTATACTCTGATTTGGTTGGGCAGTTAACCCTCCTTGGATCTGATTGGTCAGATAACCCTACTATGCTCTGATTGGTCCGATTGCTCTACTTTGTTCTAGTTGATCATAAAGCTGTACTCAACTCTGATTGGCCAGATTACCCTACTCTCCTCTGACTGGTCAAATTGACCAACTTTTGTCTAATTGGTTAGAAGGCATAAGCTCTGATTCGTCAAGATAAACATACTCTGCTTTGATTGGCTATGATTTTGTTCTAATTGATCAGAAAGCTCTATACTCTCCTCTGATTGGCCAGATAACCCTATTTTGTTCTGATTGGTCAGATGGCCCTACTGTCCTCCAATTGGTTAGGTAACCAAACTATGCTATAAATGGGAAGGTAAGCATACTCTGCTCTGATTGGTCATATAACCCTACTATGCTCGAATTGGTCCGATTACACCACTCTGCTCCGATTGGTCAGATGGCCTTATTTTGTTCTACGTGGTCAGAAGGCTCTATACTCTACTCTGATTGGCCAAATAACCCTACTCTTTTCAAATTGGTTACTTAGCCTTCCTTTGCTCTGATCAGTCATATAACCATATTCTGCTCTGATTGGCCAGATAACACTACTCTGCTCTGATTGGCCAGATAACCCTACTATGTTTTGATTGGTCAGATTTCATTACAGATTACACTTTCCCGCTCATGTGAGGAAGCTAACATCCATATCTGAATTTCAGTTCTTCTTTACCACTTGCATTCAAAGTTATACAAATAGTAACTATGGTGTTGGTTTGATACTCAACTCAATTGGTTTAAAGCTGCAATGTTTGAGACTTAAAACAGACATAATTTGAGGGCCAATAAAAACCAGAGACTGGCTTTGTGTAGAAATTATAACTGATATTTACAGGAATTCACAATTGCTTCTTACTTTTGTAAGACAATAACACAATTTATCTGCACCCTGAGCTTTAAACTTTGCAGGGCTTTTAACATTCACAACCACCTACATTACACACTACAAGTCTATCTGAAAAGGCATAAAAGATCCAGCTGTAATGGGAACGGGAACACAATGTGTCTGGGGATGTCTGCGTGCCAGTAATGCTGCACATTCATCCAATTACACTGACACTGCATTGATTAATCCTGCTAGAGGCAACAGTTTTTTTGGACGCTGACTAGCCTAGCTCTTCTTGCAGGCCTCTGTGATCTCTCATAAACACACACAGACCTTCATAACCTCCACCTGCAGGTCTTCATGGAGGCTCGGCGTCACTCTGACAGCTTCCAGGATTTGACCCAACAGCTGTTTCTCTGGAGCTTCTGCTTCCACCGCGAGAAAACAATCCTCACACAGGATCTTCTGTCAGAGAGCAACAGCAGAATATACACAAGTGTATGAGCTATATTATATATAATGGGGGGGGGGGGTGTATTTTTCTCACAGACTTCAACAGAGTGTAAAAATCTTGATGGTTCTGTGGATCTCGTCTATCAAATCTGAGCTTTATTTTGTATTCTCTATTGGATTCGGATCAGGTAATTGGCTGGGCCATTCTACAGCTTGATTTTCTTTCTCTGAAAGCATTTGAGAGTTTCCTTGGCTGTGTTTTGGATCATTGTCTTGCTGAAATGTCCACCCTGGTTTCATCTTCATCCTCTTGCTAATGTAGATATTGGAATGAAGCAGCTGATATTCATTTACACTGAGGAAGAGCAGAGGGTTGCCGAAGAACTACTGAGAGATTTCAGCTGCTGTCTGGGCTTTCACAGCCTTTCAACACCTCCCTTTCCTCATGTGTTCAATACTTTTTAACTGCGTAATTTCATTTTATTTCACATAACTTCATTTGTAAACTAATTAGATTAGCTTTCTTTGCATATATGGATTTATTTTGGTTGTAACCAACATCCAGGGGAATTTCAAGTCAACAGCACCTTTAGAAATATGTTTTCAATACTTATTTCTCCTGCTGTACAGTTGAAAACTATATGATTTGCCCTCCTGTGAAATTGTGATTGGAACCACTTGATGTATAATAAATAGTGAGTGCATTTCATTTTTGCGTGAACTATCCCTTTAAAACGTTGCTTTGTTTTAAGGTCATCTGTAGAGTATTTCTTTTCTGCAGTCGGCAGATTCTTCAAGATGCTGCTCTCTGCCAATATTTCATGCGAAAGATAAACCACTGCGTGAGAAACTCTGACATAATAGCTTTATTTGCAGTGCAGTGAATGTTTGCATCAGTGAAACGTCTTTCAAAAGTGTGAAACGTTCAGTAATGAGCGCACCTGCATCCCAGTGAGGGCCGTCTGAGCCAGTTTGGTGTTTTTAGACTCCAGCGCCAACTGAAGAGGGAATAAACACTTCTCCCTGCACAAAAATAGTCCACGTTTAACACTCCAGAGAATGAAAGAAAGAGTTTGCATTGAAGCATGTTAATGTCACTGTCTCCCAATGATGATTCACAGGTTAAAGCATCTGCTGGATGAAGAAACATAAATCAAGAAACTCTTTTCAAACCGACTGTAGTGCTAGGAAAATAGTTGAATTTGGTAATGCATTTTTAATGTATGCATATAATTTAGGGCTGCACGATACTGGGGAAATATGCATAAAGGTTATGGGAATGCAATATTGACTATTTAAAGGCTGTATACGAAATCAAAAATACTTGCCTGAGTTTAGATGGTGATATTTGAACTGATCCATTCTGAGCCCGAAGAGTCTCTGCAAAAACCACATACGAGACAATATGAAGGAGGAAAAAAACACATAGAAATTGATATAATGTTATTAATATAACATTTACAGTTGAAATCAGAATTATTCACCCTCCCTCCTGTGAATTTTATCAATTATTTCCCAAATGATGTTGAACAGATTCAGGAATTTTTCACAGTATTTCCTAAAATATTTTTTCTTCTGGAGAAACTCTTATTTGTTTTATTTTGGCTAGAATAAAAGCAGTTTTTAATTTTTTAAACACCATTTTAAGGTCAATATTATTAGCCCCCTTAAGACATATTAGTTTTGGATTGTCTCCAGAACAAACCACTGTTATTCAATGAATTGCCTAATTACCCTAACTTTACCCTAATTACCCTAGTTAAGCCTTTAAATGTCACTTTAAGCTGAATACTAGTATCTTGAAGAATATCTAGTCTAATATTATGTGCTGTCATCATGGCAAAGAGAAAATAAATCAGTTATTTGAGAGGAGTTATTAAAACTATTATGATTAGAAATGTGTTGAAAAAAATATATTGGGGGAAAAATATACACGGAGGCTAATAATTCATATCTTAACTGTTAAATAACACCCCATACGTTGAATAACTTCAAAGTATAACAGACTATCTGAGAGCTATATATCGTTTCTCTGCTATTGATTGATCCTGTATAAGAGTGGAGCATCAGAGAGCATGAGTGACGGTCTGTGAGAAACACTCAAAGGTCAGTTAAGGTACGTTCTTGAAGCTCATAAATCATCATGAACAACTGCTGTAGAGTGAGGTATTATCCATTCATACAGTCTATGAGTTAAACACAGACTCAGGAAAACTAGACTACAGCACTTCATACTTATTTTTATATTAATCAAAGTCAGAATTATTAGCCCTCCTGTATATTTTTTTCAGCAATTTCTGTTTAACGGAAAGAAGATTTTATTCAGCACATTTCTAAACATAATAGTTTTAATAACTCATCTCTAATAACTGATTTATTTTATCTTTTCCATGATGACAGTGCTTAATATCTGACTAGATATTACTAGTGTTCACCTTAAAGTGGCATTTAAAGACTTTATTCATACATTCATTTTCTTTTCAGATTAGTCCCTTTATTAATCAGTGGTCACCACAGCGGAATGAACCGCCAACTTATCCAGCATATGTTTTACTCAGCGGATGCCCTTCCAGCTGCAACCCAGTACTGGGAAACACCCATACACACTTATTCACACACAGACTGTTGACAATTTAGCTCACCCAATTCACCTACACAGCATGTCTTTAGGCTTTCTCCGGAGCACTCGGAGAAATGCCAACTGACCCAGCTGAGGCTTGAACCAGGGACCTTGCTTGAACCAGGTGACAGCGCTACCCACTGCGCCACCACGCCGCTCATATTTAAAGACTTAACTAGGTTATTTTGGTTAAAGTTAGGGTAATTAGGCATGATTTGGATCAAAGGTTTGGAGTTATAAAACATTACTTGTGTGGTATTTTGAGCTGAAACTTCACACACACACACACACACACGGGGGACATCAGAGACTTATTTTACATTTTGTAAAAACATTTTGAGATAACGCTAGTCCTGTTCTGAATCTGCCACTATACTGATGCACATGCATTTGTAGCTCCGCCCTCTTTTGAAAAGAGCGCAATCTCATTTGAATTTAAAGCGACAGTCACCAACATGAGGATCAAAGCCTAAAGGGGTCAGTTTCAGAGTTATAAAGCATTATATGTGAGGAATTTTGAGCTGAAACTACACATACACCCTCTCTCTCTTTCTCTCTCTCTCTCTCTCTCTCACTCTCTAGGGACATACGAGACTTATTTTACATCTTGTAAAAAGGAGTATAATAGGTCCCCTTTAAAGCCAAGACTAATACAAAAATTAACACTTCAAAAAACTCCCTTGTCCGTCGTAATGTTTATTTTATTGATTCTATATAATATTTACGACTTTCTTCGCGTTGTATTTTGTATTAAGCTAATATGTAAAGACAGTGGAGTAACAGCTGTTACTATTCAGATTCCAAATAAACATCCGTGTAAAGCGGACACACATGAACTCTTGCTGTATGTTTAAATGATCAAGCATTAAAACATTGTTATGACAGGCTGAAGTGCTTTTTAATGCGCATTTGACTGTTTTCTGTCAGGCAGGTGCATCACCATCATCATCCTCATCCTCTTACCGCACGCCACACCGCAGGAGTCCCGGATCGCCCTGTATTTACTGCCCGACGCCTCCTTCTGAAGCCTCCGCAGAATCTCCTCCATCGCTGATGATTTCTGATGATTTCTGGACTGAAAAAGAGGATTTCAGGCCTCCGGTTTAAAGCTCAGCATCCCTACAGTACAGATGATTCACTTTAACAACACTCACACGTCACGCGCGCGTCACTTATTATTATCACCAGCGGGGAAGCCGCTAATGTTTACATTGCTAAAAATGGTTCTGACTAAATTGAAGTGAATTTTATCGGGATTCTAGTGAGAGCATCTGATTTGTGAGGTGGGTGCGCAGCTCTTGTGTCCAGCTACTTCCCGTCCGCGAATTAAGGTACGAAAGCTACTATGGTGAAGGGTGAAGTACTTAATATTCATAAGCCACGCCTTCGCTGTTGGAAGGAAATAACGCCGCGTCACTCTAATCTAATCAATATTCAACGTCTTCCGCTTCTGCCATTGGAGGAATGTTCCGCAAATCTAATCTTATCTCATTAATATTCATAAAGAACTCATCTTCGCCGTAGCATTAGCCTAAATAGCGTTTTATTATCTCCGTCTGTAAAAACAAATAATTTATTAAATATAGCAGAGGTTCACGACGTGTAAATAAACATGTAAAGTTTAACAGTAGTATTTCTAATGATAAAAGTATTTAGCGTAAAATATTTATATATTACGTTTAAATATTTATGTAAATTATTTAGCTAACTTAATATATAAATAAATTAACATTTGTTTAATATAGCTGAGGTTCTGCTCGTGTAAAATATTTAGTGATCAGTAACATTTTGAAAATGCTATGGGACATACTTTTAATTTTAATCCACATTCCAGATTTTATTTGTACAGATTATAGTGAATGATTCATATTTATGAGGCAAACTTTTTGGTTGGATTGAAATAAGGCAGCGTTATTAATATTAATAAAGACATCTTTCGCCGTAGGATAAGACTGATTGGTGTTTATTATTTCTGTCTGTAAGAAAAAAAATTATTAGCTGAGGTTCATTTATTGACGTATAAGCAAGCATGTACAGCAAAACTTAAAGTAGTATCTTTAATAATTTTCTGCACATGTACAAATTTGAATTAACGAAAATGCTGTGATACTTTTAATTTTAAACCACATCAGATATTATATGTATAGATAGAAATATATTATAGTGAATGATTCTAAATCCATATTTAAGTATGAGCCACACTTTATGATTGGATGGAAATAATGCAACGTTATTGACTTGAAGAATAACAAGTAGACCTAACAATGTCTGATCAATATTCATGAGGTAATTATTCGCCACGGTATAAGAATGACAGTACTGGATTATTATTATTTTAGTCTAGAAGAAAGTTGTGATCTGATGTTCGAGTCGTAATAATTGCTGCAATGTTAAAAGCTTTTATTTTTCTTTCATAATTAAAGTTTATATTACATTTCATTTTATGTAACATTTAATAAAAAGAAAACAAAACTAATTACAGATTTCACCTTTATTTATTTAGTGTAAACTTTTCAATAATGTTTAAATTATGACATTGAGGGATATTCGCATTTTCTCTTTGATATAAAAAGTAATGTGTGATTAGGCAAAGTAAGTTTATTTATATAGCACATTTCAGACACAAATGGTAATTCAAAGTGCTTTACATAAACAAAAATAAAAGAAACATAAAATACAAGTGTAAGAAATAATAATAAAATGATTTAAAACATATTAAAGATGTGTTAAAGCAGAAAAACAAATAAGAAAGACATAACAGATTATTAGTATTGTTGTTGTTGTTGTTGTTATTCATTCATTCATTTTCTTTTCGGTTTGGTGCCTTCATTAATCAGGGGTCTCCACAGCGGAATGAACCACCAACTTATCCAGCATATGTATTACCCATAGACTGTAAAATATAGGTATTACCCAGCATGTTTTACCCAGCCGCAACCCATCACTGGGAAACATCCATACACTAATTCACACACTATGGAAAATTTAGCTTACCCAATTCCCCTATAGCACATGGGTTTGGACTTGTAGGGGAAACAGGAGCACATGCAAACTCCATACAGAAATGCCAACTGACCCCAATAATATCCAGCTGCAGGCCCCGAACCAGCGACCTTTATAATAATAATAATAATAATAATAATAATAATAATAATAATAATAATAATAATAATTATTATTATTATTATTATTATTATTATTATTATTATTATTATTATTATTATGAAAATTCTAACTGAATGTAGGCGGACTTTTATTTTATGCACTGCAGACCGGATGTTGATTTCCCGCAGCATCTCAAGTGTCTGCTCGATCGCTGCTGTCACACACACATACACATCGTGATGGCTGCCGTGTGGCGAGCTCGTAAATTTGCCCGCTGCGTCGTCCGCTTCTCCGATCGTGATCTGTAAAATATCCACAGAAAGCACGACCTTAAACGAGACACTAAAAGAGTCCGCAGAATAAGCTGCTATGGTCAGTAAAAGCTGTCTTACTTAAGATTAGCGACGCTGCTAATCGGGCGCTAGCATTAGCGTGTTAGCAGTCATGACGTGTAACAATCCTGTCACACACCTCCGAGTTGTTTTCAGTCGGTAACAGTTTTAAATCATTCTTCAGTCGCGTGTGCATGTAAAAACATATATGCATAGTGAAAATGCTAGCTAATTTGTGCATGAGTTTTATTTATGAAGTTTATAATTCTACTAAATCATAAAACAGCCGCACTTCTGTTTAGATTTAGTGAATATTAATTAAGTTTTATATTTACTCTTTGGTGTATTATGAGTTTAGTAAATCGTGCGTTGTTTACTGGTAATGAAAGCACGTGCTCTCTATTCTAGTCTCTGATTGGTCGGTCTTATTTTCCACACCAAACATAGACGTGGTTATAGTTAAGATTGATGACATCTGCGTCACTTCTGTTGTCACTGTGTGCGAGAGCTTTGACCCACTTAATATATTAATATCTAAGCTCGGGTTAATGATTCTGTGTTATCCCTAGGCTGAAAGCAACCAAAATACTGATGGCACTGTTGAAGATGGAGAGGATGAAAATACTGAGGATTCTAATCTGCAAGTTAGTGAATCGAGTCTCCTCATAATTCATTTATTTTTATATATGATGTAAGGGCAAAGTTTTCAATGTCTTTATAAAGTATATATGGAAGTAATACATATTTTATTTGTTTATTTCAGTATTGTAGGGTGGAGCCATTATATTTATTGACGTATTTTTCAGAATTTCTTTGTATTATTTTATATTATTACTTTATATTTTTTATATATTTGTCAATCGGATGAGACGTTACACCGAGGTCTGACTCTCTGTAGTCATTAATCATCTCATGGCACTTCTCGTAAGGGTGTGGCCCTTACCCATCATGACCTCCCAATCATCCCCATCCACTGAATTGGCTCTATCACTGTCTCTCCACTCCACCAATAGCTGGTGTGTGGTGAAGCACTGGTGCCGTTGTCCTGTGTCTGCCGTCGCGTCATCCAAGTGGATGCTGCACACTGGTGGTGGTGTGGAGAGATGATCGTGAAGCGCTTTGGGTGGTTGGCCATATACGATAAATGCGCTAGATCAGAGTTTCCCAACCCTGTTCCTGAAGGCACGCCAACAGTACACATTTTCATTCTCTCCCTAATCAAACACACCTGAAACAACTCATCAGAAGATTAGAAGAGGCTCCATCACCTGAAGTTAATGGGTCAGATGAGGGAGACATCCAAAACGTGAACTGTTGGTGTGCCTCCAGGAACAGGGTTGGGAAACACTGCGCTAGATAAATACACTTTTACTTACTATATATTTTTCAGGATTTTCTTGGCTAAAATAAAACTTTGTGAACAAAAATCATGTGCAATTAAGTGAAAACCTCAAATTTGTTAATTAGAACCATTATTTTTTATTTAACAGAGTTTATTTTATAATAAAAGCTATGAAAAAGGTTTTTATTTTATTCTCAGACTCTGATTTATTCTGTTAAAATGTACACGTGGAAAAAATGTTAGGTTATAATTCATTAAAAAGAAAGTTTATTGCTATTATTATTATTATTTTGAAGAAAACATTACAATCTACAGCTGTAATATATATTTTTATCACAATTAAAAGTTAAAACAAACATTTATCCTGAAATTTGCCATCTGTCAGAGGCTGTGAGAAGAGTGTGTGTGTGTGAAGCTGCTGCTTGATGCTTTCAGATGGAGCTCAGTGCTTTTCGGGCCAAGTGGATGTCTGAGCTGCAGCCCAGCTCAGGGGGACAGAGGAGCTTCTCCAGAAACGCTGAGCTGAGGAGGAGGCAGGAGACCGCTAAAGAGGAGAAGGTGCGTCATCTCATGAATATTCACACACTTACACATACAGTACGTGATGATAGGAGATGATGAAGTATAATGTGTGCTCCGCCAGGCCCGAGAGCTGTTCCTGAAGGCTGTGGAGGAGGAACAGAATGGAGCCGTTTATGAAGGTTTGCGTTTATTTTGATAGTAGTCTTCCAGATACATGCTCAGCAGCCTTCATGACTGAAATGAAACACTGTGTTGAAGTACGCTGAAATATAATTGGGTAAACTGGCAGTTGGCGGAGTTATGCAGATCAAAACACACATTTTCATAGCATTGTTTTTCAGACAAACAAATATGTTAATTTAGCATGTTTATTAAATACCTGCAACCATATTATGGTATTTGTATGCTTTGTAAGGGTCCAAAACTTTTTAAAAGATTATATGAAGAAGTGAAGGCTGCAAGTGTAAATCTCCTTCTGAATTTGCAGCCATCAAGTACTATAAGAGTGCAATGCAGCTGGTGCCGGACATCGAGTTTAAGATCAACTACAGCAGAACTCCTGATCCGGAGCGGGGAGGCAGCTAGTAAGTGCTTGCTAACACATGGAGATGGACAATGAAGCTTGATAGCGTGACATAGTTCTGTTTGGATTTTGAGAAAATAGTTTTTTTTTTCAATAGATCACAGTGGTCCAATTGAAAAAAAAATAATAATTATATATATATATATATATATATATATATATATATATATATATATATATATATATATATATATATATATATTATAGGTGGGCATAGATTAATTTTTTTAATCTAGATTAATCTAGATTAATTTTGAAATTAATCTAGATTAAAATGGCTCATTTCAATTCTGCCGAAGGCATTCAGAATATGTGTGCTACCCAAATAATAAGTCTTTGAGAACGGGTTTCTCGAGCCAGGTGACGCATTAGACCAGGGGCTCATCTCCTGTTTACAAAATGCATCACAAACTGCTTGAGAAACTGTTCTACTATGATAATTGGTGATAAAAATAAATTATGTTCAATAAGATGTACCTGTGTTTACTGTTTATTCAGTTAAACATGAATGTTGAACTGTAGGCCCACATAAGCTCCAAACAGCGATTTCATACTTGCTTTTGATGTACATACATACAGAAAATGCTGCTTCTCAATGCCAAGTTCACAGAGCCCTGACGGTGTGTCAAACATTGAGTATGTTTACATGGGCAACAATACTTTAATACGATTTTAATTTGAATAAAACAGAGGAGAGTCTACCATGTAAACAGAGAATTTTGATTACCTTAATCTGACTGAAGTCATAACTGAACTTAACAGAAAGGAAGTTTTTTTTTTTTTTACGTTTGGCGAGCGTTATGACACTCCATAACACTCTCAGCAGTCCTTACCCCTTATTTGCGTCTAATACCCCAGTTTGTCACGACGGCATGACTGAAGTGTTCATGAGTTAAAGAGAAACTGCCGATTCTACAGCTAAAGTCAGGCATCCTGCTGGTTTTGATTCAGAAGGGCACTTTGTTTGTCAGACGGCTCACCAGTCAGGTATACATCCGCGCAATATATATATATATATATATATATATATATATATATATATATATATATATATATATATATATATATATATATATATATATATATATGTGTATATATATATATATATATATATATATATATATATATATTAATCCATATTCAGAGGTGAATGAAAAGCATCGTCAATGCACCGAGATATCGAATTGAACCAAATCGATGGCATGATAATCGTATCCAAAATGTGAGACCAGTGTAGATTCACACCCCTACTCGTTAACAATTATAGACCTTTTTTTTGGCTACTGCATAGAGGGCGCTATAGCGACCAGCGTCTTCCGGTGGAATGTTTAGAACTTCCGTTTACAGCGTTTACAAGCGGTAATTTGCGATCCGAAAATAGGTTTCGATAGCGTTTTAAGTGGAGTACGGAGTGTTTTTGTGACACATAACTTTGAAAGGTGTGTGTTAAAGCTGTTATAATCTGTCAGATCTGTGGTTCAAGCGCGAGAGAAAAAACGTTCTCCTAGTTTATATAAATCGTAAGCCATGTTTCTTTTCGTTCTGCTTAATGACGTGCCCCAAAAAAAGATATTTAAAAAAAAACAAAACAATATGACGTCTTAGCTGTCTTTAAGAACTACATTACACAATACGTCTACTTTTACTTTCAGTACTTGAGTAGTACATTTTGAAATAAATTACTTGCAATACTTACGTACAAAAAATGTTGAATACTTTAGTACATCCACTTAAGTATGGTGCTTAAAGAGCACTTCTACTCAAGTCACGTTTTTGATAGAGTACTTGTACTTTTACTTAAATCTGGGTCTCTAGTACTTTATACATCTCTGATTAAAACACACTGTGAAATAAAATCAATTCTTAATTAAAGAAAAATCTACATAATAATTTATGCAAATAAGAAATAATTTGCATGAAGAAAAATAAGATGCACTTTATGCTATAAGCCTTTTTTTTATTCCATTGCAGCAATGGAAAGATTATAACCAAACTCACCACTGTTTAATGAGTGTAAACACAGATACAGGGACACTGGAGCATTTTAAAGCCGTGAAGATTAGTCGATTGATCAGCGGATCACTTGTATGTCAGCTTATAGACAACCCAGCTGATCGACGTTACTTTGAAACGCTCCAGTGTCCCTGTATCTGTGTTTACACTCAGTAAACAGCGGTGAGTTTGGTGAACTGATGACCTTCACGGCCAATCACAGTCATTTCTGTTGATCATGTGAACACGATGGCAAATCAGCGCTGTTTAAGAATGTGCTCAACAGTGCTCAAATGTGGAAATGGACTGAAATGCACTGTAATTTAATGTATTTATGCTGCTTTTCAGCTTGGAGAGCAGTGAGAATAATCGTGAGATCGACGACCTGCTGACGTACTTCCAGCATCAGCTGACTTTGGGCAACGACACAATGAAGCTGTGTGAGCATGAGACGGAAACCTCACAGGTGCACATATCAGGTAAATCCCTCTCTGTTCATCGTCTCTGTGGAATTCTGGATGTTTACACTTTGCCCTTACTCTTCTTTCTCTACGTCCACAGCTTTGCCTTTTGAGGTGCTGATGTATATCTTCCGCTGGGTGGTGTCATGTGACCTGGACCTCCGAGCATTAGAGCAGCTCTCTTTGGTTTGCAGGGGTTTCTACATCTGTGCAAGGTGTGTTTATAGGTTAACGAGAGCTGTGCTGGAAAAGTGTTCAGGATAGTGCATTGCTTTTTACTTGAATAGAATCTGAACTGAGCTTAGCAGATGGCGCTCTAGACTAGTTCTTAAACCGCAGATGGCGCTCTAGGCTAGTTGTTAACAGCAGACAGCACTCTAGACTAGTTCTTAAACCGCAGATGGCGCTCTAGACTAGTTGTTAACAGCAGACAGCACTCTAGACTAGTTCTTAAACAGCAGATGGCGCTCTAGGCTAGTTGTTAACAGCAGACAGCGCTCTAGACTAGTTCTTAAACAGCAGATGGCGCTCTAGACTAGTTGTTAACAGCAGACAGCGCTCTAGACTAGTTCTTAAACAGCAGATGGCGCTCTAGGCTAGTTGTTAACACCAGACAGTGCTCTAGACTAGTTATTAAACAGCAGATGACGCTCTAGGCTAGTTGTTAACACCAGACAGTGCTCTAGACTAGTTATTAAACAGCAGGTTGCGCTCTAGGCTAGTTGTTAAACAGCAGACAGCGCTCTAGACTAGTTCTTAAACAGCAGATGGCGCTCTAGACTAGTTGTTAACAGCAGATAGCTGTCTAGACTAGTTCTTAAACAGCAGGTGGCGCTCTAGGCTAGATGTTAACAGCAGACAGTGCTCTAGACTAGTTCTTAAACAGCAGATGGCGCTCTAGGCTAGTTGTTAACACCAGACAGTGTTCTAGACTAGTTCTTAAACAGCAGGTCGCGCTCTAGGCTAGTTGTTAAACAGCAGACAGCTCTCTAGACTAGTTCTTAAACAGCAGGTGGCGCTCTAGGCTAGTTGTTAACAGCAGACAGCGCTCTAGACTAGTTCTTAAACAGCAGATGGCGCTCTAGGCTAGTTGTTAACAGCAGACAGCTCTCTAGACTAGTTCTTAAACAGCAGATGGCGCTCTAGGCTAATTGTTAACAGCAGACAGCGGTCTAGACTAGTTCTTAAACAGCAGGTCGCGCTCTAGACTAGTTCTTAAACAGCAGATGGCGCTCTAGGCTAGTTGTTAAACAGCAGACAGCTCTCTAGACTAGTTCTTAAACAGCAGGTGGCGCTCTAGGCTAGTTGTTAACAGCAGACAGCACTCTAGACTAGTTCGTAAACAGCAGATGGCGCTCTAGACTAGTTCTTAAACAGTAGATGGCGCTCTAGGCTAGTTGTTAACAGCAGACAGCACTCTAGACTAGTTTGTAAACAGCAGATGGCGCTCAAGGCTAGTTGTTAACAGCAGACAGCACTCTAGACTAGTTTGTAAACAGCAGATGATGCTCTAGACTAGTTCTTAAACAGTAGATGGCGCTCTAGGCTAGTTGTTAACAGCAGACAGGGCTCTAGACTAGTTCTTAAACAGCAGACAGCGCTCTAGGCTAGTTGTTAACAGCAGACAGCGCTCTAGACTAGTTTGTAAACAGCAGATGGCGCTCTAGACTAGTTCTTAAACAGCAGATGGCGCTCTAGGCTAGTTGTTAACAGCAGACGGTGCTCTAGACTAGTTCGTAAACAGCAGATGGCGCTCTAGACTAGTTCTTAAACAGCAGATGGCGCTCTAGGCTAGTTGTTAACAGCATAGGCACTCCAGGCTAGACGATGCCCTCATGCCATTGAATAATAATTAGAAAAAAGATCCTAAAGAGGAATTATTTTAAAGAAATATTTAAAAGTTGTACGCATAAGAAATTGAATAATAATAAGAATACCAAAAATAGATCATAAAAACTGTATTTTTCCATAAACCTAAGAATTGTCCATTTTGCTTTCATGGTGTTTAGCAAAGGATTCTCTATATGTATGTGTGTGTCGCAGGGACCCTGAGATTTGGCGCTCTGCCTGTTTGAGAGTTTGGGGACGGAGCTGCACTAAAATGCTGCCCTTTTCATCCTGGAGGGAGATGTTTTTGGAGAGGCCGCGTGTGCGCTTTGATGGTAAACACGTGTATTTGTGTATATGTCATCAGTTATCTGCTGCATGCTCATGTTTGATAAATGTCTGTGGTTTGCACAGGTGTTTACATCAGTAAAACCTCGTACATCCGCCAGGGGGAGGAGTCTCTGGATGGCTTCTACAGGGCTTGGCACCAGGTGGAGTACTACAGGTGAGTGAGACTCAGAAATGATGACTCTTTCAGCGTTTACTCATCCTCATGCGCGTCTAAAGACTCTGATATACTTTAAACTGAGTTACTGAATGCTGTTTTCGAACACTCCGAGACCCCCGCGCTGCAGGAGGCAAGGTTTTAAATGTGTCACGTTGCTTGAGTGTACTGCTAAACACAACAACAGCAGCTGAGAGAGGATAACAGTTTCATAAATATCTGACAAACAGCCGGCACGCCACATTGCTTTGTATTTGCAGTGGACACGATGTTTAGGACTTTATCAGATGTGGCTTGATGCAGTTGTTTTTGTCTGGTGTGTGACTCTGAGTCTTTAAAATCTCTCCTCGAGTGATAGTACAGGTGTGGAAACATCTGTACCAGCTCTGCTACTCCACCCTCCAATTTATTCATGTTGCTAACTTGGTGTTGTTGTGCTGGATGCATGGGGGCTCAGTGGTCAGCACTTTGGCCTCACAGCAAGAAGGTCTCTGGTTTGAGTCCCGGCTGGGTCAGTTGGGGTTTCTGTGTGGAGTTTGCATGTTCTCCCCGTGTTGGCGTGGGTTACCTGCGGGTGCTCCGGTTTCCCCCACAGTCCAAACACATGCGCTATTGGGGAATTGATTGAACTAAATTGTCCGTAGTGCTAAATTTTGTATAGACTTGGAATGGTGGACTTGAACAGACTTTAGATTTGTCCTGGTCAATCTGTAATTTTCTGCTTCAAATCTGTCACTGACGTGATTTTCGTGAATACAGAAGACGGGGTGAGTATTTTTGCTTTTCGGCGGGTTTTGAATAATTTTTGGGCTGGAATCAGCTACATCTGGCAACACTGTGTGCGCTTTCGGTTTCATTTTCACTGCTAAGAGGGTTCACTTCCCGCGCGGCTCCCAAACGATCACTCTGTGCCACAAACTGAATAGCCGCGTTTCCACTATCGCGCCTAAAGCGAGCGAGCCAAGGCCAGTCGCGTTTCCACTATCACTTCCGGGGCGTAATCGGGCCAAAGCGGGGCTTCCTTGGGGCCAGCGTCCGGCCTTTTTCGGCCCGCCGAATACCTTGGGCCAAGGAGGGCCAACTGGGGCTTCGGGGCGGAGTTACGTACAAAGGCGGAGTTTTCCTGTCAGGTAAAGAGGAGACAAGATGCTTTCTTCCCTTACATTTGTTTTGCTATCGCGCTTGATCAACTCACTAAGAAGAAGAAAAAATGGATAGCAGACAGTACTGGTCAGTTGAGGACACCAGGGCTCTTCTGAACATTTGGGCCGAGGAAAATGTTCAGAGGCAAATAGACGGCGTTTGCGGAAATGAGGACGTCTGGCCTTACACCAACAGACCATAAACAGTAAAAAAGCAATCGCTTCGGTGTTCTCCATCTTCCAGCTCTCGTAGTGATGCCAGGTTGTGTTTGTGGTTATAATTTGAGTTTTTTGTTCCCGCTGAAGTGGGCGGGTCGTGTGACGGGTTGTGTGACGTTTGATTCGGGGGACGTTCTGGGGGCGGTGTTTGCGTGATGCGCTGCGAGCAACTAGCCCGACAGTGGAAACGCGACATGATTTCGGCCTCATTTCTCAACCTCCGGGCTATTGGCCCGGCCTGGCCCGATTAAAGCCCTGGCTCGCACTGGCCCGATAGTGGAAATGCGGCTAATGTTATTTACAACTTTGTTACCTGTTATTCACAGCCTATGCAGGTTCGGTTCACTAAAGTAGACTTCATTCAGACGCACGCGCACGCCCACCCTCTTTGTGGTAACAGCTGACGGTCAGCAGCTCACGTCACGTGTGATTTTGCGGTCGCAAATACATTACATGAAGACAGAAATGACAGTTTTGAGGTGAATTATACCTTATAAATACAGCATGTGACTCTTTCGACACCATTTGGAGGTGTCCACGTTGCTGAACAACGTATGTAAAACAATGTGAAGACTTCCATTGCTTCTCTCCTGAACTTGAAAATATGATTGGCAGAATCCTAGAAATGCTGTATTAAGATCGTCTAGGGGGTTGAATCGAGATCGCCATCTTTTTACGATTAATCGTGCAGCTCTAGTATATATGCAGTAGTTTTCCTCCCTGTAAATAAGGAAAGGGAAATAAATACAGTAGAATAAAAATATGAAACAAACTGTGCTTTGAGCATCTTCGCTGTACGAAAAACACTTCAGCTGCAGAAGTCCTTCAGTCAAGAGCAGCGAGGGATTTTCTCCTTTTGATTAATGATGAAAACAGGCGGCAGCAGGAATATTGTGCGCTGTCACTTTAAGAGCAGCTTTCTGATTCACATGTCTTTTGATTCTCAACTCGTTTGTTTATTACACCAATGAGGGTTAATATGAATCACTGAACACCGTGTTTTAACACCTATTTGACCATTAAAGCGCTCACGTTAAGATGACTTTAGATGTGTGTGCTCTGCTCGTCTCTGTCGCTGAGTGCGCACACACACAACAGCATGCGATCTCTTTGGCGCTTTTGAAAACCTGAACGATTCAAATGTACATTAATGAATGATGCACATCCCCTGCTGCAGACGTTACATTACAGTACATGCTTTCAGCCATTTTGAGGTGGAACTGAGCTTTGCAGAGCAGCAAATGTGTACAGCTGGAAAGGGGGCGGTATATGATGCAATAATCGTTTATCTCCATTAATGCGTTTTCATAATCGTTAGAAGCCGAAATCGAAACCGAAACCTAATTTTCGATTAATTGCACAGTCCTAGTCCTACAGGTGGTTTGTTAACCCCACTCACCTGCGTGAGGCACACTCTGTATTGTAAGATGTTTTTCCAGAAACATGGATACAACGTCTCCTAACCCTAACTCTTGAAAACAGTCGCCCTCTGATGGACTATTGCGTGGCGCTCCCTGATTTGGGTGTGGACTACATGAAACATTGAAGGCGTAGTAGGTAGTGCTGTCGCCTCACAGCAGGAAGGTCGCTGGTTCGAGCCTCGGTTGGGTCAGTTGGCGTTTCTGTGTGGAGTTTGCATGTTTTCCCTGCATTCGCATGGGTTTCCTCCGGGTGCTCCGGTTTCCTTCACAAGTCCAAAGACATGCGGTACAGGTGAATTGGGTAGGCTAAATTGTCCGTAGTGTATGAGTGTGAGTGAGTGTGTATGGATGTTTCCCAGAGATGGGTTGCGTTTGGAAGGGCATACGTGAAACGTGCTGGATAAGTTGGTGGTTCATTCCGCTGTGGTGACCCCGGATTAATAAAGGGACTAAGCCAAAAAGAAAATGAATGAATGAATAAGATATGTGTGTGTGCTGAGTGCTAATGTTGATGTTTCAGGTACCTGCGCTTCTTCCCTGACGGTCAGGTGATGATGTTGACCACACCTGAGGACCCTTTGGTCACCGTCCCACGACTGCGCAGCAAGAACTCCAGGTGTGTATGCATGTGTGTGCGCGCGCGCGCATGCATGTGTGTGTGTGTGCTTACATGTGTGTGTTTCTTTGTGTATGTGTTGCTTTATGTTTGTGTGCGGATTAAGGGGGGGAGGGGGTGCTGTTTGTGCTGTGTGTTTCTTTGTTTGTGTGTGTTTGGGGGGGCTGTTTGTGCTTGTGTGTGTTTCTTTGTGTTTGTAAATGTGTGTTTGTGTGTGTCGGGGGGTGTTTGTGCTTGTGTGTGTGTGTTTCTTTGTGTTTGTAAATGTGTGTTTGTGTGTGTCGGGGGGTGTTTGTGCTTGTGTGTGTTTGTGTGTGTGTGTTTCTTTGTGTTTGTAAATGTGTGTTGTTTGTTTCTTTGTGTTTGTGTGTGTTTGTGTTTGTAAACATGTGTTTGTTTGTGCACATGCATGTGTGTGTTTGTGTGTGTTTGTCTGTGTTTGTGTTTGTAAACGCGTGTTTGTTTGTGCGCATGTGTGTGTGTTTGTGTTTGTAAAAACATGTTTGTTTGTGCTTATGCATGTGTGTGTGTATGTGTGTGCTTATTTATGTTTGTCGTCGGATATGTGTTTGTGTTTGTAAAAGTGTGTTTGTGCGCATATAGGTTTGTGTATGTTTGTGTGCTGGTATGTGTTTGTGTGTGTGTTTGTAACCATGTGTTTGTTTGTGCGCATGTGTTTGTGTTTGTAAACACATGTTTGTTTGTGCGCATACGTGTGTGTGTGTGTGTGTGTGTGTTTGTGCTTGTGTATGTGTGTGTTTCTTTGTATTTGTGTTTGTTTGTGCGCATACATGTTTGTGTGTGCGTTTATGTTTGTGTGCAATGTGTGTGTGTGTTTGTGTGCGGGTATGTGTTTGTGTGTGTATGTATTTGTTTGTAAATGTGTGTGTTTGTGTGCGTACAAGTTTGTGTTTTGTGTTTGTGTGTCGGGGGAGCGGTGTTTGTGCTTGTGTATGTGTGTGTTTCTTTGTGTTTGTGTTTGTTTGTGTGTGTGCATGTGTGTGTGTGTCTGAGTTTGACTTAACTGAGCTGACATTTGACCCGTTCTTTAATCTCCACAGGATGGATTCTGTCATGTTTGGCCATTACCGGCTGTCCCAGGATACGGACAATCAAACCAAAGTTTATGTGGTCGTCTCCAAGAGAAAAGAAGAGGTCTGTTAGCCTGTTTGACTCCATCCCACATTCCTCAGCCAGTGTGTGTGTGCGTGTGTGTGTGTTTACTGCTCCTCTATCAGTGGTCAACTTGTGTTCTCCCAGCAGAAGGTGTCTGAGTACCAGAGGAGCCGGTTCTGCAGGCGGAACCCAGTTCCAGAAGCGGAGCGCTCCTTTCATGTGGGACTGCAGCTGTCCTCCGGGGGGCGCCAGCGCTTCAACAAACTGGTCTGGATCCACCACTCCTGCCACATCACCTACAGGTTTGTTTTTCTTTTTGTTGCTGAAAACAGGAACATACAAAAGGTACAATATGTGACAGACAAAATTAATACAATACTTTAAAGAATAATATCTATGTACACCCACTGGCCACTTTATTAGGTACACCCGTCCAACTGCTTGTTAATGCACATATCCAATCAGCCAATCACATGGCAGCAACTCGATGCATTTAGGCATGTAGACATGGTCAAGACGATCTGCTGCAGTTCAAACTGAACATCAGAATAGGGAAGAAAGGGAATTTAAGTGCCTTTGAACATGGCATGGTTGTTGGTGTCAGACGGGCTGCTCTGAGTATTTCAGAAACTGCTGATCTACTGGGATTTTCACACACAACCGTCTCTAGGGTTTACAGAGAATGGTCTGAAGTAGAGAGAATATCCAGTGAGCTGCAGTTCTATGAGTGCAAATGCCTTGTTGATGCCAGATGGTCAGAGGAGAATGGCCAGACTGGTTCAAGCTGATAGAAAGGCAACAGTAACTCAAATAAGCACTCGATACACCTGAGGTCTGCAGAACACACAACACATCCAACCTTGAGGCGGATGGGCTACAGCAGCAGAAGACCACACCGGGTGCCACTCCTGTCAGCTAAGAACAGGAAACTGAGGCTACAATTCACACAGGCTCACCAAAACTGGACAATAGAAGATTGGAGAAAGGTTGCTTGGTCTGATGAGTCTCCATTTCTGCTGCCACATTCGGATGCTCGACTCAGAATTTGGCATCAGCAACATGAAAGCATGGATCCATCCTGCCTTGTATCAGCGGTTCTGGCTGGTGGTGGTGGTGTAATGGTGTGGGGGAGATTTTCTTGGCACACTTTGGGTCCATTAGTACCAATTGAGCATCACGTCAATGCCACAGCCTACCTGAGTATTGTTGCTGACCATGTCCATCCCTTTATGACCACAGTGTACTCATCTTCTGATGGCTACTTTCAGCAGGATAACGCACCATGTCATAAATATTTCCAGTATTTTGTTGAATCTATGCCACGAAGCATTAAGGCTGCTCTGAAGGCAAAAGGGGATCCAACCCGGTGCTAGTAATGTAATAATAGGTAAAACTAGTAACCTTATAATGTGGCCAGTGAGTATATTTAATTAACAAAACAACAAAAAGAGAAAAGAGCCATCACCTACATGTGTCACAACACACCTGAAACTCCCCCATGTGACCAGGTTGCCAGGTCTCAAGAAAGAAATCCAGTCTAAAGTCTTCTTAAAGGCGGGTGGGAGGCGTGCGTTGGCTCGAGTGCCTTAGTGCCCCACCAGTGCTGATATACACCCATATTGCACTGCTACAAGTGTGATATTGTGTTTATACAACAGTTCGGCAGCATAATCCTGTAAATAAAAAAGAAAATCAAACACAGAGAGTCTCTAAAACCCTTTTGTAAGAGGGCTGCAGCTGACGTCAGAACAACAGAAATCGTTGCTAATATACCAACGTCACTTCAGAGCTAGTGTTTGAATGATTCTCTAGCGTAATGTCTAAAGTGATGACAAAACAGGTGATTTTGCTCACATTTTAAGATTATAAGGCTGAACAGCATGAAACGCCATCAGTCTACAGAGATTTCCCAGTATTTCTCTGCTGCAATCAGGAGATCACAATAATTAACCCTGAAAAAAACCAAAGCAAAGCAAACACTAGCAGATTACTGTGGTATAAATACAGCACAACAACATACAAAACAGAGATCGACTTAGAATGTCGCTTACCTGTTCTGTAATGATTTGTTCAGCTGTAGTTTAAAACTTACACTGAGAAAATGCTGTTTTCCTCCTCTAAGGACTTATTATGCAGTCTCTGTCGCCATCTAGTGGTGGAACGTCAACTGTCTTTGCTCTGCTCAGTATGTCAGGCTGATGGCTGCTAACTATCTCTGAAATTATGAATATTTCAAATAGGCACCATCCTTATGAATAAACTGCATAGTTGTAATCTAAACAACTACATTCTCACCTAAAAAAGCCTCAAAAGTACATTATGTTGCCCAACAGCTGCAATATTTGTCAAACTGTAGTCCTCTGCCTGGCACTCATGTGGGCGGAGTAACAAAAGGGTGAAGAGGCTGTACACGAGTGATATATTTAATACACACACATGTCAAAACAAACTTTTATATTTGATGCGATTAATCACAATGAATCTTTCCCAGCACTAATATTTAAATATATTTTATTTTCCATTATTATTGTTATTATTATTTTAATTTTTGTATGTTTTCACTAAAACTGATTTTGGTTTCCTCCGTCAGATCTACTGGAGAGACTGTTGTCACAGCATTTGATGTAGACAAAATGTACACGCCGCTGTTTTTCGCACGAGTGAAGAGCTACACAGCGTTTTCCGAGCGTCCGCTGTAGGACGAGCCGAGAGATGCATGCAGAAATAACCCTGGACAACCCTGCCGCTCCATCTGCTTTAACACAGCCGCTTTCTCATGAATGTACCACTATCCCACAGTCTTAAAGAGACAGTTTACCCAAAAATACAAATTCTGTCATCATTCCCTCATCCTCTGCTTGTTTAAAAGAAGATATTCGGAAGAATGCAGGAAAAAAAACAGTCATTGACTCCCATAGTATTTTTAATTCCTATTGATGTCAATGGCTGCTTTTTTCCCTCAACATTCTTCAAAATATCTTCTTTTGTGTTCAACAGAAGAAACAAATAAAACTTTAAAAGAAGATATTCTGAAGAATGCTGGGGAAAATAAACATCAGTCATTGACTCCCATAGTATGTTTAGTTCCTACAATTGATGTCAATGGCTGCTTTTTGTTCAACATTCTTCAAAATATCTTCTTTTTGTGTTCAACAGAAGAAGCTAATAATCGTTTCGAACCATTAAGTGTGATTAAATTAGGATTTGTTTGAGTGAACTCTCTCTTTAACAGCAGCTCAAAGATCTGTCACTCTCTTGTTGTATAGATGAAGAGATAAAATATATATATATATAAGATTGTCTGTAAGACGTTATAAGTCAACTGTGATGAATGTTCCCCCTGTTTTTGTGAATTTCAGTGAGGGATGATGTCTACTGATGACTGGAACACCCAAATAAAACTGCTATATTGCATTTTGCTTGTTTTTATTGATGTTTTAAAGCTTAAACGTGCAGTGCGTACTTTTGGCCACTAGAGGGAGTGTATTGACAACAAACAAAAGTGTAGTGTGATGATGTGAGTGGAATTATGGGAGTTGTGGTCTTCATCATCTTACAGGACTCCTGCAGAGTATTTAAAGTACGCATTAAATCCAAACTAACCATATTGATTTCGTTAGCTAACATTGCTAGTTTTGTGGTGAACAATTCGTCTGTGAGTGTTATTAAGAAAAAAAAACAATAGTTTGCCCTTGTAATCTTTAATTGAAATCTGAAAATGTACTTCCTGTTTGTTTTCAGTGAAATTCTCACATTAGGTCTGACTGGGGTATTGGGCGTGGCTAACATATTTAATCACGCCCCTCAAGCTGTCAGTTTTGACAACAAACTGAAATGGTGAGCAGGAGGAGTCTGTTAGGTTGTAATAACTCTCCTCAAACCCCTTTCCCCAATCTTTCTGAATGAAATGCCTATTTTACTACAACCAATCAGCTCACAGTAGAAAAAAGAAGCCACGCCCACTGTTTTCTCATTTAATATTCCGTTTCTCTAGGAACTGCATCACAATACAGAAATAAAAAGGTCACAGCTTCCAGTTCATGTGGACTTTAAAGGTGCAGTGTGTAGTTTTAGCCACTAGAGGGCTGTATTCACAACAAACAAAGGTGTCTAAGTGTGGAATCATGGGAGTTGTAGTCTTCATCATCCTACTAGACTCCGGCAGAAATCATGGTGATGTTGTGTAAAGTATTCAAGACTTACTAATGTTATTAATGATTTTTTGTTATTAATTAAAATAATTTGAAGCAGAATAAGGGAGCGGTCACACCAAACACGCATATTTAAAACAATTTTCAGATGTTCGAATGGGTTTGAAGCAAATGTCCTCCAATCAGGTTTGAATTGAATAAAGAGGACAGATATAATCCAACATGTTCAGAGATTTGGGGCATAAAGGGGATTTAGTTCAAGAGGAACTGGATCAGTGACAAAATTCACAAGAGATTATGAAGTAAAAAAAAATCATGACAGTTTTAAATCCAATGTTAAAACAGACTTTTTTGATGTTATATGATATAAGGATAAATGAAATCAAATATATAAGGATGTTTATAAGTTATAATTTAGTTTAAATGTTATTATTGAATGTTGAAGTAATTATTAGAGATGATTTAATTAATGGATACTTCAATAATTTACGTGAGGTGCTAGTTTTCGGTCATATGAACGTGACACTGTATTACAATACGTAATATTTTTCCACTATGTGAGGGTAGGGGTAGACGTTAATAATACCGTTTAATTGGGTAATTTTATAAATAATTCTCGTTATAATTACTGAGAGGGTTGGGTTTAGAGATGGAATAGGGGTAGACGTTAATAAAATGCAGTTTAATGGGTAATATAATAAATAATTCTCGTTATGAGTACGGTTTTACATTACAGTGAGGGTTGAGATAGGGGTAGACGTTAATAAAACACAATAAATGGGTAATTTAATAAATAAGAAAACTAATTCTTGCTACAATTACTGTTTTTACATTACAATGAGGTTTTGGGTAGGGGTAGACGTTAATAAAATACAATTAATGTGTAGTTTAATAAATAATATAGAAATGATTCTCGTAACTTCCAGCCGCAGCTGTATCTCTTCTAACGACTTCTCTTCGCTGATTGGTGTTCTCTGGCTTGAGGGCGGGATCAACCTCGAACTCACACGAGATCCACCAATAACCAGTTAATTCCCGCTTTAAGCCATATCTGTTGCACCACAAACCAATCATAAAGGTCAGATATTTTTAATAAATATTTACACCACACGAAAGCAGTATAAATACGCTTTCCATTAATATTTAGTTTGTCAGGATAGGACAATATTTGGCCGAGATTAAACGTTTTGAAAATCTGAGGGTGCAAAAATGATATATATAAATACGTCGAAATTTGTCTTTAAAATTATTAGCAGTGTTTATTACTAATACAAATTATATTTACAATATAAAATATCTTCATAAGACACGATCTGTACTTAATACTAGAATTATTATTTATTAAATTAATTATTTTGACCCATATAATGGACTTTTTACGCGTTTTGTGCTCCAATGTCAACTTTAGGGACTAAAGAACTAAAAAAAGCTTCAGTTTTATGCCAATTTTAAATGTTTCATAAGCATAACATGTATAAATCTGGAATCTCAAATGTTTACAAGCCTTCTGGAAACTCATTGGTCAAAATGTGTGGGAAGTAACGTGTTTTACAGTGATTTATTATATAAAAGAAGACATTTGAATACCCTCAAAATGTGAATAAACACTGACACCTATTTATTTTGGCCTACAAACACCTTTATTGGTATTTTGGTGTGAAGTTACCATAGAATATTTGCTGTGTTGATATTTCTATGATGCTTCTCATTAATTGTCTACTGAATTAATAGCAGGTGATATCTTGCAGTTGGTAAATCTGTATTTAAAAGCAAAACGAAACTGAAATAAATGAGAATTAATCAGATGTTGCAGGCTAGTTTCCTGTAGGCTAAAAGTAACAGCAGGATAAATTGAGGAAACATTTGTTCAAACAAGAGGACAGAATGAATGCATCTAACGCCTATTTTGTTATAGGTTACTGATTTCCTTCAGGGCTTTACATGCAGTACTTTAGAGAAAGCAGAGTTATTAAATGTGCTTCTGTCATTGCAGTGTACGCAGTTGTTCAAGTATGCTAAAAGTTGCTGATTCACAACATTTTTTGACATCAGAAAATGAAACCAAAGCTATTATTTTGCAGCTTAGCTTTTAAATATTTGACCCAAGACCACAAACCCAGTTTCATGTTACTTTTTACCATTATAGTATCAAGTTAAGATGCTAATAAAACTCTGTTTTTGATTAGTAATGCGCATTGCTAGCTTAAAGGTCCCGTGAGAAGTGCTTTGAAAATGTGCATTTTTTTATTCGTTGTTTGACGTAATCTCAACTGAAACATGAAGAGAGGGCGGGACATTGAGTAGCTCCGCCCCCTTAAAAATAACAGCCAATAGTGTTTTGATTTATCACAGCTCTTCCAGCAAGAGTGGTTATGTTCAAGCACAACAAATGAAAAGCCAATGAGAAGAAGGAGGCAGGGCATGTCATCTACTAGAGAGTATTTGATTGGTCAGCAGATTTGACGAGAAAGTGAAGTGCGTGGTGATGAAATCGTTGATTCATTTATGCGGAAGTGACAAACTACAAGAGGTTTATAACTTCTAAACATGATTTTTGTAGCACACCAGCTTATAGATTTCCCTTAAACTCACACACTGATAGTAACATCTAAAAAAATGGATTTTAATTTCACGGGACCTTTAATTTTGACAAATTTAAAGATGATTTTCTCAGTATTTTTATTGTTTTGAACCTTCAGACTCCAGATTTTAACTAGTTGAATGTCAGCCGAATATTGTCCAATTATAACAAACCATACATCAATAGGATTATTATTTATTCCGCTTTCAGATAATGCATAATCCAAAAATGTACACATATGGCTGGTTTTGTGGTCCAGGATCACAAATATTCTGCAATTCACTCCTATTCATATATACAAAACTGCTTTTTTACATTCATCAGTGCATCCTCAATGTCAAACGCTGGCTCATTTCTAAAATATTCATGAGATTTTGGGTAAAAATATAATTTTCACAATGAATAATCATTCCAATTTACAGAAAATGAATGGAAAATGCTTGAAATGTTCCCACAATTCTGCAATGAGTCAGCGTTTCACTTCTGAAAGGTCTGTTAATTAGTAACACTACAATAAGACCTGCTTCGTTTGCATTAGTTAATATATTACTGTGACTAACAGCGAGCAATATATTCATTCATTCATTTCCCTTCGGCTTAGTTCCTTTATTTATCAGGGGTCGCCACAGTGGAATGAACCGCCAACAAATCCAGCATATGTTTTACGCAGCGGATGCCCTTCCAGCTGCAACCCAGTATTGGGAAACATCCATACACACTCATATTCACACACACACACATACACTACGGCCAATTTAGTTCATCGCTTCACTTATAGAGCATGTGTTATGACTGTGGGAGAAACCTGGAGGAAACCCACGCCAACACGGGGTAAATATGAAAACTCCACACAGAAATGCCAACTGACCCAGCCAGGACTCAAACCAGTGACCTTCTTGCTGTGAGGCCACCATGCTGCACATTTATTCATATCTTTGTTAATGTTAATCATCAAAATACATGTCATTTGTTCATGTCAACTCAAACAACTGCTTTTAAAAATGTCTTGGTTTAAACATTAAAAGATATACATGTTCATGTCCATTCATGCTTCCCCAGTACTGGGTTGCAGCTGGAAGGGCATCCGCTGTGTAAACCATATGCTGGATAAGTTGGCGATTCATTCCGCTGTTTCCATTCAGCACTAAACTGAAGGAAAATGAGTGTCCATTCACTCATAAATGACGTCTTATTGTAAAGTTTTACACAATAATACACATGTTCTGGCCTGCTAAGAGCTCTGTAAAAGTGGCATACGCCATTGTTTTTGGTCATTTCCTCTCATACATTCTTCATTATGTCTACAAACATGTTTAGTGAAAACACCAGTGTAAATTAGTACAGTAATGAGGTTAGCCGTCTTAACATTTCAAGAAAAATCAACCTACAGTTAAAGTCAGAATTATTAGCCCTCCTGAATTATTGTATACTTTTTCCCCAAATTTCTATTTAACGGAGAGATGTTTTTCAACACATTTCTAAACATAATTGTTTTAATAACTCATTTCAAGAGTTCCCACTTAGATATGCTTGGCGTATAAAGCAGGTTTGGCATGTTGTCCCAGGAGAGAACCCTGAGCTCGGAGATATTTGAGCCCAGGGCTCCCGCCCGGTTGATAAGCATATCAGGAGATCCGAGATCAGGTAGGTCTCGAGAGCTCCCCCTTTAGAAAAGGGAGGAAAAGGAGGAGATGGGGTGGAAGGGGGGATTCTTCCAAACGAAGATAAAACATTAGGGAGAAAATGATCCATTTATAGTAAACTAGGATCACTCTGATTGGATTATTACTGATTACAGATGAGCAGCCAGACGTGCTCAATCATATCACGTGCTCCTCTCGAAACTAGTTTATGAAACTTCACTTCTTGGGCCAGACGGAATCTGCGGATGTTTTTAGCTATTTCTGCGGAGAATTTTGGTAAAAATCTGCAGATTTCTGCTGAATTATTTTATTAGTATGATAACTAAAACCTTAATATGTGAAATAAAAAATGATATATTTTAAATTTTTATTTAATGTTTAAAACGAAAATCCAATTAGATTCACTTTATTTGTAAACAAAGCAAGTCTCTCATATAATATCTCTACTAAACGACAGAAAATATTACTGTACAGACTGCATTATACATAAATCAGATGAACATTTTCATATTAGTCAATAATATTACTGAAATTAATTTAAAAACTGAATAAATATAGATTCACACACATTTACTCAAGTGAATAAAATAATTAATGATGGGCTAAACATCTGCAGATTCCGTGTGAGCCTGCTCATTTCTAAAAACTGATTTCTTTTCTCTTTGGTTGGGGTTTCACACTGCATGACTTTACAATAGGAAGAATCGCCGACAATTTGTCTCGGTCCACAAACTACGTCTCACAGCCAAACACACGCGGGAAGTGACATGGAAACAACGCGAGGTCACATAGTATATCTTGTGTTATTGACTACATAATGAGAATGAAGCCTTTAGTGGGCGAGAAAATGTACTTGTTTTGCTCTCCTGGCTATTGAAGCGAATCAGCAAATTCTCTTCAACCTTTTTCTTTTTCGACCCAGTTGTGGTATCGCTCAGATGACACATCAAACCGACACGGGTGCTCCTGCCAAATTTACACTAGTTTTTCCTCCATTTCTTGTGTTTAAATAGACCGAAAAGGAGCCATTGACTTCTCCCCCAAAACTCCCACTGGCCTGGAGATACCCATACTAGTGGATGCTGCTCACTCATTGGCTGTAGGTAGGGCTTAATTTGTGCTGGATCAAGCCGGATCCAGATCTGGCACCCCATTTTACCGATCCCTCCCCTCACCTCTTCACTTTCTTCCACGACTCCCCAACCCTCTTCACTTTTGTCCGCGACATCTCAACTACCACCCCATCCCCCCCCACCCCAAGCTCTTCAGTTTCTACACCTCTCCCTCGTCTGGTAACATGCCCGTTCCAACGATCTGTTCCAGGACCTCGCAATTTACAAATTAAACACTGGCTGTAGGTAACGCCGATGTTATTTTCAGTCAGAACACATTTCACACAGCATGATTTTGAATCGCAGACAGCTCCAGATATTTAACAAGCCAAATATCTGACGGGTATTGGTGACTCATCGGCAGTGTGAACTTTAAAGAGCACCTATGGTAAAAAATCTGCTTTTCAAGCTGTTTGGACAGCCATATGTGCATGTATGGTGTATAGACCGTCATATTGGGGTGATATAAGCACACCCAGTGCTTTTTTTTCAATTTAACAACATAAAAAACGGTGGACCAATTGGAGCGGTTTTCAAATCGACCACAACTTGACGTAGGAGTGCGGTCCCCCCGCCCACCAATACTGATTGACAGGCGCGTCATCATATCCTCAGTTTGTTGATTCACGTCCGCCATTTTCAGCGTGAGTCGAAGCGATATCACTAAAGGAACACGCTAGCTCTATTTTTAGATGCAAGGCTCATTGGGCTCAACACAAGATCAATATTCTCCACATTATCGCTCTAATCAGAATTATTGGTTGTATCTTTAGGTGGGTTTGCAAACATGTGTACTTCTCATTGAGTCTACCTTATACTTCAGCCGTTTACATTTCTCGCGATCCCAGAAGCTCCCTGTGATCTTAACTAGCATGCGTTTTAGAATTCTAAACATCGGTTTCTATCAGGGTACACTCAAGACGACGGCTGGGCGCCGCGGACCGCTGCAGAAACCTATGTTTAGAATTCAAAAATGCGTGACGCGACGATTCGGGACACTTCATGTTTCTGCTGCGCCACAGAGAGTGTCTGGTGTGCCGTGTCGCGGCTTCGAGCGGCGCATCCGGTGCCTCAGTCAAAGTTAATTCAGTGTGCGTGGTTATTAGTTTCTGTGTACACACTCGGCACTTGAAACTAGCACACAGTTGGCTGTAAAACTGTACAAACACACAAATGATTTTGTACTCTCTGATTGGTCTGTGTCAGAGTCGTACATGTACGACTGAATGCGGATCCTCTCAGTCTCAGTCTCTCAGTCTGCCTGTCTGTGTTGCAAACACAGAGCGGGTGAGCTCATGGCCCCGCCCCCTTGTTATGTTGGCGGGAAGCCGAAATTAATTTACATGTGAAGCAACACACCCCTAAATCAGCGAGCTGTGGACACGCCCCCAACATGACACTTTTAACACATTATAATAAACAAATCTGAATTGTGTTTTAAACTGAACCTAAACTGGCACACTCAGAAGAACCAGAATATTAATATTAAATCATAAAAAAGAGGTAAACTATGTGCCCTTTAATAGTTCACATTGTGTTATTGTCACTCACGTGAATGAGCACCAATTTGCCAGTGATTTCAGGCATTTGTTGACAATTTCTCTCAACCTGTCGGCGGATCAAATTCACGCAGTCTGAACTCAGCATTAGGCATAACAGTGGTTTGTTCTGTAGACAACAAAATGAAAACAAATATTGCTAATTAGGGGGCTAATAATATTGACCTTAAATGGTTTTAAAAAGCTAAAAGCTGCTTTTATTCTAGCTGAAATAAATTAAATAAGACTTTCTCCAGAAGAAAAAATATAAAAGGAAATACTGTTAAAAATTCCTGTTAAACTTAATTTGGGAAATATTAAAAAAACTAAAATAAAATTCACAGGAGGGCGAATAATTCAGTCTTCAACTCTATATTCTCGATTTAAGCTAACCTGGACTCTAACCGTAGCTCTCGTATGCAATGTGTTTTGGATTCAATATGAATAACATGAGGTTGCAGTGTGCAAACGTGTAAGGAGTCTCTCGAATATGAAATGTTTTTAGCGTGGTCAGTGGACAGACATACATGTATCTAGTGTGTGCGTATCAATAATGGATGAACTGCCATCAATCTGCTCGTGCTTTTCTGTGTTTAATCTTCTCGCTGGACGTCACTCCATTAGTGTGGCCGTTTACTGATCCATTGGGGTAATCGCCTTTCCTGGATCCCGAACGTCTCTTATAGGTCTGTGGAGCAAAGGCGAACATTTGGAGCATGTTTGTATTGTGCAAGTGAATCTACTTCATGCTGAAATGCAGTGGTGGACAAAATAAGACACTTGAGTAAAAGTACGGTAAAAGTAAGGTAAAAATAAGGTATATTGTATTGTTTATTGTAAAGTATACAGTATATAAGTCTTCCTATTCAATTTTTCTTAATTCAAAGTACAAAATACTTGGTTTTTAATTTAATTCAGTAATAAAAGTACTTATTGATGAATGTTTTATTTAAAAAATAATAATAATTAGCTAAATTTACTTATAAAACTCTAATAACCACACTCATAATTCATGATAGTTCAAGTGAAAACATGTGAAACCATATTCACACGCTGCAGCTCATTCAGATTACTATGTACAATTAGTGAATCGTTTACTGGAGACTCACTCTGAATGGATACATTGAATCAGTGAGTCATTTACTGGAGACTCAATCTGAATGGATAAATTGAATCAGTGAGTCATTTACTGGAGACTCACTCTGAATGGATCATTTGAATCAGTTAGTCATTTACTGGAGACTCACTCTGAATGGATCATTTGAATCAGTAAGTCATTTACTGGAGACTAACTCTGAATGGATAATTTGAATCAGTAAGTCATTTACTGGAGACTCACTCTAAATGGATAAATTGAATCAGTGAGTCATTTACTGGAGACTCACTCTGAATGGATCATTTGAATCAGTAAGTCATTTACTGGAGAATCAATCGGAATGGATAATTTGAATCAGTGAGTCATTTACTGGAGACTCACTCTGAATGGATAAATTGAATCAGTGAGTCATTTACTGGAGACTCACTCTGAATGGATAAATTGAATCAGTGAGTCATTTACTGGAGATTCGCTCTGAATGGATAATTTGAATCAGTAAGTCATTTACTGGAGAATCACTCGGAATGGATCATTTGAATCAGTGATTAATTTACTGGAGACTCACTCTTAGCAGATCATTTGAATCTGTGAATCATTTGCCGAAGACTCAAACTGATTAAAATGGATCCATTTTAATCAGAGAGTTGTTTACTGGAGGCTCAAGCTGAATGGATAATTTGAATCAATCATTTACTGGAGGCTCACTATGAACTGATCATTTGAATCATATAACCATTTACTGGAGACTCACTCTGAACAAATCATTTGAATCTGTGAGTCATTTACTGGAGGCTTACTATGAACTGATCATTTGAATCTGTGAATCATTTACCAGAGACTCACTCTGAACGGATCATTGTAATCAGTGAATAATTGACTGGAGGCTCACTCTGAACCAATCATTTGAATCAGTAAATCATTTACCGAAGACTCACTCTGAATGGATCCAAATTAATCAGTGAGTTGTTTACTGGAGGCTCAGGCTGAACGGATAATTTGAATCAATTAATTATTTACTGGAGACTCACTCTAAACAAAACATTTGAATCTGTGAGTCGTTTACTGGAGGCTCACTGTGAACTGATCATATGAATCAGTGAATCATATACCGAAGATGCACTCAAGAACAGATTGTTGTAATCAGCGAATAATTGACTGGAGAATCACACCAAACAGATCATTTGAATCAGTGAATCATTTACAGGAGACTCACTCTGAATTAATCATTTGAATCAGTGATTCATTTACTTAAGGCTCACTGTGAACTGATCGTTTGAATTAGTGAATCATTTACCGAAGACTTACTCTGAATGGATAATTTTAATCAGCGAATAACTGGTTGGAGACTCACTCTGAACAGATCATTTGAATCAGTCAATCATTTACTGGAGACTCACTCTGAATGGATCATTTGAATCAGTCAATCATTTATTGGAGACTCACTCTGAATGGGTTGTTTTAATCAGTGAATCATTTAGACATCAGACTTGCTCTGAATGAATCGTTTGAATCGGTGAGTTGTTGAATCCTTATCAGATGGCAGTCAAATTCAGTCCAAATCCTGAAGTAAAACCCCTTATTACTGTCCACCACTGCTAAAATGAGAATTCATTTACCTGAATGTAGAAGTTTGTGAAGAGCAGGATGAGCGTGACCATGTAAGAGATTTGGAAATACAGCCAGCCCATAGGGAATCCACACGGCCAAACCACAGCACAAGACGTCTGGAACATGGTCAGGACAAACTGGACCTGAAAGAAAACAGCCTTTGTTGACTTGCTATTGATCATTATTGAATAGTGTTGGATAAGTCACTTAAAAAATGCAATTAATTACTGAATACTAAATATTCATTTAAATTCATTAGCTAATTTACTAATCATATGTCTGAAAATAAGTAATATTAAGTCAATACATAATTTAATACATCTAAACTACTTAAGATCCCTATAAATCCTAAAGCATAAGCAATAGAAATAAACTCTTTTACAATATGAGGATTTATGCTAAGATAAGCTAAAAGTGTTCCCGCCTGACCCTGAGATCTGAATGGCTGAATGGATAAAAAAAGAGAAAAACTCACCATGGGAGCTGTAAATGAACCTATTTTACTGTGAATTGTTCACTTGAATCAGTGAATCATCTACTGGAGACTCACTTTGCATTGTACTATAATATACCCTATACACTATGCAAGGTTTAAGAACAACAAATAATAACTTGATTATGATCATGTCTTGATTTTTAATGATTTAATTAGGACAGTAAGGTCTGACTTTGATTAGACAGGAGTCTTTCACTGAACAGAAATAATGTCCAGTACTGAATATGTGCTCACACTGCAGTGGAAACCGAATGAATATTGTGTCTGACTCCATCATGAGCTTGGAGGACTGCATCCATACATCTCTGAATGACTCAAATCACTGATTAATAAAGTCATCTGGAATGGCAAAGAACTTGCAGGACTCCCAGAGTTCATCAAGAGTCTTTGTGTTCATCTTCAATGCCTCCTCCTTCATTTTACCCCAGACATGCTCAATAATATTCATGTCTGGTGACTGGGCTGGCCAATCCTGGAGCACCTTCTTTGCTTTCAGGAGCTTTGATGTGGAGGCTGAAGTATGAGAAGGAGCGCTATCCTGCTGGAGAATTTGCCCTCTCCTGTGGTTTGTAATGTAATGGGCAGCACAAATGTCTTGATACCTCAGGCTGTTGATGTTGCCATCCACTCTGCAGATCTCTCGCATGCCCCCATACTGAATGTAACCCCAAACTATGATTTCTCCTTCACCAAACTTGACTGATTTCTGTGTGAAACTTGAGTCCATGTGGGTTCCAGTAGGTCTTCTGCAGTATTAGTGATGATTGGGATGCAGATCAACAGATGATTCAGCAGAAAAATCCACCTTCTGCCACTTTTCCAAATGATCAACTAGAAGTCCGGTTATTATTTCTTGCTCTTACAACTGAGATCGACGACAAGACTTTTGTCAGGAAGTGTAGTTGACAAAAAATGTAATTTAAAATATATATTTGTCATATGCTGTACAAAAACCTACCAAAGTTTAAAGATCAGGTAAAAACCCTACAGACACCATTTTCTGTGTTCTTACAGATCCTAGTGAAAAACCCCTGAATTAATGAAACATTTCCAATCAGTTATGATGAAACCAAGCCAAGATTTTCATTGAAATCACGTGCTGAAGCTGTGAACAAACCGCCGTCAGTTCCCTTCAGTCTGAACCGTTACATTAGAGGAAGTAGAAACCTTCCTCAATCTGAACAACTAAAAAACACATTCACTCAGTGCTTCCTGAAAAGCTCAACCTGTTTCCCTTTTTATAAAATATGACTGGATCAGCTTCATGTCATATTAGACTATTAAACAGAAAACAGGAGTGACCATAAGTGACCCTGCACCACAAAACAGGTCCTAAGTGTTTGACTAGTTTTCTTTTGTTTCTTGGATTTGAGCTATCTTTATTAACACATTTAGGGCCTATCATACACCCGGCGCAAAAAGGTGCAAGATTTGTTGCTATTTTCAGACCAGCGCAACAGTAATTTTCACATTATGCACCACTTTGTGGACTCGTAGGTGTGCTGGTCTGAAAAGAAGGTGTGTTAAGGCAGATTGTTGGCGAGTTGCTATTTTGAGGAACTGAAATAGACCAACTAAAAGCTGCTCTAAAGTCCAGCACAGAGTGCGTTAGCTATGCGCCTACTTCAACCACTGTCAATCCTACATAACTACACCTAATATTTGCCAAGATGTCAGAACTGTCCATATGAAGCGTCTGTTTCCTATTATAGGTTCGGTGCATGCACTTGTTGCAACCCAGGCTCATTCTGAAAACGTAGTCCCGAGGACGTTTCTGGAGACCGCGAATTATGTAGCCGGAGGTACGTATGGCTGCATTTCATTTTTTAAGCGAACGCTGCGGGGCGGTATGACGCCGTTCCTTTTAGCGCTCGCCGGCTGACCGCTTACCTTCGTGTGGAGGGCTTTCCCGCCGCAACCAGTTTGTCCGGTTAGCTCGTCCTGTACGTCGGCGGACTTGAGACGCAGAGAGGAGCTGACCACGACGACCGGGTTCGAGTCCGGGGAAGAGCGGTTCCAGAAATCAGGTAAGACTAAAACAGAATCCAAGAAATAAAGCGAAGAGGTTCATAACAGGGTGAGAATGTGGTAAAATTCGGACGAGGGCTTTTCTTTTTCCGGACGGCTTTTGGTAAAATCGATTGGTAAAATCGGTTGGGTTCAGGGAAGGAACGATTGGCCAGTCGGACAGACAGACGTTCATTCGACAGTGGCCTCTGGTGGGTTTACGCGAGAACAGTGCGGCCGCGAAGGGCACTCACGGGAGACGTCCGAGAAGCCAAAAAGGCGCACACAGCGGCCTCTCGCGGATTCGCGAAAAACCAAAAACTGTAAAAATACGCACCTCCTGGGCCGTATTTCGCGGTCTCCAGAAACATCCTCGGGACTATGTTTTCAGAATGAGCCTGGGTTGACTTTTTGTGACCTAAATGAGCCAGTTTTGGGCTTCGGGACACAACAATACTTCATCTGACAGCAGAATAAATCATTTTCCCATTGATATACAGTATGGTTTGTGATTGGATAAGATTTGGTAACACTGCAAAATACTTTAGTTTTTATTGCGGTAAGCTGTAGTTCATTGTAGTGTAATATACCCTATAGTTGTAAAAGAAACTACAGTTTTGGGTCATTTGTTTATATTACTACAGTTTTTGTGTTGCCAAAGCAACTGCAGAATTACCACAACAAATTAATACAAGTAATTTTACTATAGTATGGTTCAAAAACTCAGTAGTGTTTACTATAAATTACTATAATATTTCGTCATGTCTGTTCCTTTTTATCATACAAATTTATCATATAATGTTCAAAAACCTTGTGATGTGTTTTGATAAATCACAAAATAGTGCATTTTAAATATATATATATAAGTAGAAATATATTGAGTAGGAAACAAACATTATGTACGTACATTAGTCAAAATATTTTAATGAAATATGAACTTAATATTGCAATGATTTTTGGAATAAAAAAAAAAATTGACCCATAAAATTGCCAAATACAGCAACATAAGACTTCATGATTTTACGGTCCAGGGTCACATATGCAATCTCGACAAAGCCCTTGGTATTTTAATATTAATAAGTGATAGTTGCTAATAACATGCTAATATCAAACCCTTAACTACGACTTTTAGCTCAATAAACTACTAATTAGCTGCTTATTAATTGTTTGCTTGTACTTGAGTTTAGGTATTGGGTAGAAGTAGACAAGTAGAGCAATATAAGTGCTAATGAACAGTTCAAATCTTACTAATAAGCAGGTAATAAGCCTGGTACTGATACTTAAACTAAAGTACTACCTTAATTAATTACAGATGTTAGGGTTAGAATGTATTCGGTTGCATGTAATTGTGCATAATTAATAGTAGTTACTACAGTAAGTATATTGAAATAAAATACGCGTACAAATAAGTCTTTTCTTACCAGCTGTCCTTGAGTGATGTACTTCTTCCACCACAGATACGGCCTCAAAGCTGGAACCGCCGACAGGCCGTAATACGAGTACATCAGTACATGGATGAAGCTGTTAAACGTAGCACCAAAATACGCTGATGAAGAGGAAAGCAAAATCAGTATTAGTCCATAGTTTCAAATACAGTCAATCACAATTTATAGCAGCACAGTGGAGAAGAATGGGCGCCAAATCCTTTCAGCTGAAGATACAGTACTGTCAACTGTGCATTTCTAAGAGATAAAATGGCCACGCTTTGTTTTAATGAACAATTCATGCTATTACAAACAATTAACTAACATTTTTAGCTCATTAAACTACTAATTAGCAGCTTATTAATAGTTAGCAAGGTAGTAGTTGGGTATAGGTATTGGGATTAGACATGTAAAATAAGACCACACTTTATAAGCGCTAATAAACAAGTAATAATCCAGTAGTAAATGGTGTGAATTATTACTTAAACTAAAAGTATTACCAAAACAAGTTACATTTATGGCATATTTCTGCAATGTTTATGCTCATTATATATACTATATTTTGATATATCGATATATTCAGCTTATATACTTTATTGTTGCATGTACCAAAGCATAAAACATGATCTGGTGGACACTTGCCGAATAAAGCTGATTCTGTCGAATTCTTGGTCTAAATATCCAGCACATTAATCAATAATCAGTAAGCACATCTATTCTAAGACGTAAATGGATCTGTTATTTCCTGAGATGGACTGAGCTGCTTTAACTACCGTGTTATATGACGCAAGCAGTTATTTAAAGATCATCTGGACCAGCATTTTACCCCCTTCTGTTCTGTTTGGGTTTGTTTTTTCCACGTCTGAATAATTCAGCATATAAACTGCACCATAAGCTCCTTCAGACTCACAGTGTCCACACGGCACCCAGTTCATGACGAACCACCAGATGTTGAGCATGGTGGCGTGATGATACACATGCAGGAATGTGATCTGGTGATTGTTCTTCCTCAGGATGAAGAAGAAGGTATCCATGAACTCGATGAGCTTGGAGAAGTAATACCACCACAGCACATTCATCATCTGAGGGAGGACAGCAAAAACACATGCAAGAAATCATTTCATCATGTATATTACAAAAATGCGATATTAGAAGTCTGACGCAACCTCTGCTTTAAAGGTACAGTTTTAGCTGTATTATTTGTGTCTTCTGAATACTCGTGTCAGAGCCACCGGGTCAACAGGACACTTATGTAAGAGCCCAGCAGGGAATATTGTGTCTTTTCCGGGGATTGTGATAAGAGTAAAGCTGAGCCTTAGAATGTTCAAGTCTCATTCAATGTAAAACTCTGTTTGTTGTTTTACCCTGTTGTCGGCGTCTCCTCCACTGTGGGTGTTCTGGCAGAAGAAGTTGTACCCGCCTTGATACACAGACATGACCAGCTGTAGAGACAGAAGAACAGAAAGAATGATTGTTCACCTGCCAGTAAACATACCACTAAAACAGTAATCTTAACCAAGCCTTAAACCTACTGATCGGGTTAAACCTTAACCAATGCGAAACCCTAAAGATGCCCCTAAAACTTTCCCTGAAATTAACCAACCCTTAAACCTACTAAACCTGTTTATCTGTGACCAACCCACAACCCTATATGCCCCTAAACCTGTACCTTACCTTAACAAACCCCAAAACCTAAAGATACTACTAAATCCCTAACCTTAACCGACCCTTATACCTAAACGGGTTAAACCTTAACCAACCCAAAACCCAAAAGATGCCCCTAAAACTTTCCCTGAAATTAACCTGCCCTTAAACCTACTAAACCTGTTTATCTGTGACCAACCCATAACCCTATATGCCCCTTAACCTGTACCTTACCTTAACAAACCCTAAAACTTAAAGATACTACTAAATCCCTAACCTTAACCGACCCTTATACCTAATGGTTCCACTACCCTTGTGTTAATCCGTAACCAACTAAAACCCTAACTACCCTAAAAATTACCATAAAAACCTACTAAACCTGTTCATCCTTAACCAATCCACTACCGTAAAGATGACATTAAACATGTGCCCAACCCTTAAAACCTATTAAACCTGTGTTTAACCTTAACCAACCCTAAAGATGCTACTAAACTTGTACTTTTACCAACATTTAATCCTACTAAACCTGTTTGACTGTAACCAAGCTGCAACACTAAAGATGCAACTAAAATGTGCCCAACCCTTAATCAACCCTTAAACCTTTTGAACCTGTGTTTAACCCAATCCCACAACTCTAAAGATGCCAATAAGCCTGTACCCTAACCTTAACCAGCCCTTTTACCTAAAGGTGGCAAAACACTTGTGTTAATCAGTAACCAATTCTCCAAACCCTAAAGATGCAACTAACTTCAGTTCAATTACATTCAGCTTTATTTCTGTAGATTGTGTCAAAACAGCTTGACATGGATGAAGTTTCAGCAACTTAAAGTGCTTCAGTTCAGTTGTCATAGTTCAGTGTAATGCAAATGTCACTTCTGAAAGCCAAAACACTGAAGATCAACCGATGTGCAGCTCCACCAGTCCCAATTACACCAGTTAAAGCTTTGTTTATCCATAAACAACCCACTACCATAAAGACGCTACTAAAAAAAAAAAAAAAAAAAAAAAAAAAGAGTTCCTACTAACCCTTTTTAACATTAACCAACCCTAAAGATGCCACAAAATCTGCATCTAAACTGTAACCAACCTTTAAACCTACTAAAACTGTGTCTAATCTTAACCAATCCTTAAAATTAACTGTTCCACTAAACCGGCACCTAACCTTAACAAATCTACAACCTTAAAGATGCACTAAATCTGTGTCTAACCAACCTACAACCTTAAAGATGCACTAAATCTGTGTCTAACTTTAACCAACCTACAACCTTAAAGATGCCACTAAACTTGTGCCTAACCTTAACCAAACATTAAACCTAAAGATTGTATTAAATCTGTTTTTGTCCTTAACCAACCTGCAACTCTAAAGATGCCACTAAACCAGTGCCTAACCTTAACCAACTCTTACACCAGCTGAAGCTTTGTTTATCCTTTACCAACTCTAAAACATATTAAACCTGTTTAACCCTTATCAACCTTATCTAATCAACCCTTAAACCTACAAAAACCGTTTCTAGCATTAACCAATCTACAACTTTAAAATTGCCACTAAACTTTTGGCTAACCTTAACCAACTAAAGCTGTGTTAATCCTTAGCCAACCCACTACCATAAAGATACTACTAAACCTGTATCTTTACAGACACTTAAAGCCACTAAACTGGTTTAACCTTAACCAACCCACAAGAATAAAAGTGTCTAACCTTAACCAACCCCTAATCCTCCTCTAAGGTAAACCCACTCTACATCTGTTGTATTTTTCAGTCGGTTTATAGACTGTTGTTTGCTGATCACTGAAGCTGAATGCAGTAGGAGCAGCTGCAGAGGTCTGCAGGTGTACGGCTGATGCATGGAGAGATTTTACTGCTGACTTGATCAGAACGTGGATAAAAGTGCTTCATTTTTCACTTTCCAAACTATCTTCCTCATGCTCACCTCTCTCCAAACACTCTGCAGACCTCCGGGAAAAAATCTCCCATGAGCCTCTAATCCATCATTGTTCATTGTCTGTTTTTGAATTAAGCCCTTGTTTGAGTTTTATTGGACGCAGAATGAAAGCTGCACATCTGTCTGCTATACATAAATCAGACCGCTTCGTTCCTGACCTCATGTTACAGGTGATGGGGGTTTTCACCTCTATTTAAACAGCCTCTTTAAAAGGATATTCGAGTGACATAAAGGGACGCTCGACTCTCTCAATATAGCCATAATTGCTTTGGCCTGATGGAGCGTCTCAGGGTCAGCGGGTTGATTTTGCCGTTAGAGAGACTGTCACAGAGCGACACGCACCACTGCCTCGCTCTAAAGTCCTCAAGTTGGAAACATCTCACTTTCTGACCCAGCTAATTTCTCATTAAATGAACGTATAGCTCTCCCACGACCCTAGTTAAAGCAGGACAAACAGTGCATTAAATGAACGGACAGTTATAGTCAGCATGAAACCAAAATGATTATTTTTAGAAAGTTTTTAGTGTTATCTGTGCATATCTTTACTGTTTTAAATTCATGTGCCCTCCAAAACTTCCATTTACTTCCTTCTCATTCATGCCTGCTCAATGTAATGTACATAATCTGACAAGAGTCTTGCCATCTATCCCAGCTTTAGAAAACACATAATAACTTGACTTCTAGTCAACCCAGGCTCATTCTGAGAACGTAGTCCCGGGGACGTTTCTGGAGACCGCGAAACACGTCCCGGGAGGTACGTATTTTTGCAGTTTTTGTTTTCGCGAGTCTGCGAGAGGCCGCTGTGTGTGCTTTTTCCCGCGCCGTTCTCGCGTAAACCCACTAGAGGCCGCTGTCGAACGACCTTCCGCCTGTCTGCCTGGATGACAGAATGATTGACCGTGCGACAATCGGCGGGCTGACCCACCCTCCTCAGTCCCTAAACCCAACCAACGACGATTCACAATAGCCATCCAGAAAAAGAAAAGCCCTCGTCTGATTTTTACCACGTTTTCGGATTTTGACCACATTCTCACCCTGTGATGAACTTGTTCGCTTCATTTTTTGGATTTTGTTTTTGTTTTCTTACCTGATTTCTGGAACCGCTCTTCCCTGGACTCGGACCCGGTCGTCATCGTGGTCAGCCCCTCTCTGCGCCACGAGTCCGCCAAAGTACACGAAGAGCTAACCGGACAAACTGGTTGCAGCGGGAAAGCCCTCCACACGGAGGCGAGCGGCCGGCCGGCAAGCGCCGAAGGGAACGGCATCACACCGCCTCCGCAGTGTTCGCTTAAAAAAATGAAATGCAGCCGTACGTACCCCCGGCTACGTATTTCGCGGTCTCCAGAAACGTCCCCGGGACTACGTTCTCAGAATGAGCCTGGGTTGCTTCTAGTTGATGATTTAGTATCAGAAGTGGCTTATATGAAAGACAAGGGCCTCTAGATTACGCTTATTTTACCTAAATAAAATATGATCATGTCTTGATTTTGAATGATTTAATTAGGACAGTAAGGTCTGACTCTGCTCAGACAAAAGTCTGGTCACTGAACCTTCAATAATGTCCAGTATAGAATATGTGGTCATGCTGCAGTGGAAACAGAATGAATATTGTGTCTGACTCCATCATGAGCTTGGAGGACTGCATCCATACATCTCTGCAATGACTCAAATCACTGATTAATAAAGTCATCTGGAATGGCAAAGAAAGCCTTCTTGCAGGACTCCCAGAGGTCATCAGGCTTTTTTTATATTCATCTTCAATGCCTCCTCCATCTTACCCCAGACGTGCTCAATAATGTTCATGTCTGGTGACTGGGCTGGCCAATCCTGGAGCACCTTCTTTGCTTTCAGGAGCTTTGATGTGGAGGCTGAAGTATGAGAAGGAGCGCTATCCTGCTGGAGAATTTGCCCTCTCCTGTGGTTTGTAATGTAATGGGCAGCACAAATGTCTTGATACCTCAGGCTGTTGATGTTGATCATCCACTCTGCAGATCTCTCGCGCGCCCCTATACTGAATGGAACCCCAAACCATGATTTTTCCTTCACCAAACTTGACTGATATCTATGAGAATCTTGGGCCAGTAGGTCTTCTGCAGTATTTGTGATGATTGGGATGCAGATCAACAGATGATTCAGCAGAAGAATCCACCTTCTGCCACTTTTCCAAATGATCAACTAGAAGCTAAGTTATTATTTGTTGCTCGTAAAACTGGGATCCAGGACAAGACCTTTGTCAGGTAGTGTAAATCTGCCTATTTGTGTTTCAAAGATGAAAGAAAGCCTGATGAGTTCGGAATGACATGAAGATAGATAAATAAGTGACAACATGAAGTTAATCAGGCTTAATATAACTGATGGCTGTGATTAAAGATAACTTGTACCCGACATATCTTTGTGCTTATCCTGAATTAAGTGTTAATTGTATATTAAAGACAAGCAATGTGTGGGTTTTGCAATGCAGATAGCATGGAGGGAAAATGAGGCAATGGTGGACTCTGGACTGTGACTCATCACTCAGCTCAGTTTCCAAAAATCAAACCATCAGTCTCAAAGTACATGTCACTTCATCAGCAAATTCAAAGGTTCCCGACACATTCAAACATCTCGATTGTGAAACATGTTTCTGGGGTTTAGGATGACATCTGGAAAGCATTATAAATGAGACTGAGCAAATCAGTATTGTTTTAAATTGAATGGGATTTAAATAATTACACATTTTACTAGTCTTAAGGGGGCTAATATTGGCCTTAAAATGGTTTTAAAATTTTAAAAACTGCTTTTATTCTAGCCGAAATAAAACAAATTATTAGACTTTAAGACTTTCTCCAGAAGAAAAAAATATTATAGGAAATACTGTGAAAATTTCCTGAATCTGTTCAACATCATTTGGGAAATATCTGAACAAGAAAGACAATTTACATGAGGGTGAATAATTCACTTCAACTGTATTCACCTTATTCTCTGCATACGAGTGGGCGCAGCCATTTGACTCATTTTGGCTCTAGACTTCCGGTCTCATTCACTTCCATTCATTTTTAGACGTTAAAAACAGCTCGTTTTGCTTGCTTGGTGTTGCAAACTGATATTTTCTTATTATATTATTCTACTTTGTCTGTATTGTAATGCAAACACTTGTTTGTAGAGTAAGTAGTGTGACCGTTTTCTGCTGTTTATTATTCCTAGTCATTTCTCCCATAGGCAGCTGAATCGGAAGTTCTAAAACAATCGCAAAAATAAGTGCACTTCCACATTGAAGAATAAGGTCAATACAGGTATGTATAATCTTTCTAGACATATTTAAGACATTAAACATTGAATGATATATTAAAATCACATTTTATATAGATCCTTATGCTTTTTCACCATCCTTCAAATCAGGTTTAACACGTTTGTCAGCAAGAGCTTAACTAATACTTAAACTATAATGACATTTAGTAGGATGACTTGTCCTTTAATATCATTGAATAAATACAGGTCAGATTACACATGTTGTTTCATTTTTACTTTGACGTTAAGTTATTCGAAACATTAAAACTCATTGTTTTTACTTGCATTCATTACGCCTTTCTGTGTATAATTAACTCAGTTTAAATTTAATTCGATTCTGACATGTTTTTTGAATGTTATAATAAATTAATAATAAATAATTCATTCAATTTAGTGTAATTTACCTGTTTTGTTTTAGTTATTTTCATACAAGATATGAGAATCAGACATAAAACAAGTCACATTTTTATATATGTATTTTATTTAATTTAATATTGGGCGACATGGTGGCTCAGTGGTTAGCACTGTCGCCTCAGAGCAAGAAGGTCAATGGTTCGAGTCCCGGCTGAGTCAGTTGGCATTTCTGTGTGAAGTAAGCATGTTCTCCCCATGTTGGTGTGGGTTTCCTCCGGATGCTCCGGTTTCCCCATCAGTCCAAACACATGCGCTATAGGGGAATTGATGAACTAAATTGGCCATTTGTATGACTGTGTGAATGTGTGTATGGGTGTTTCCCAGTACATGGTTGTAGCAGGAAGGGCGTCCACTGTGTAAAACATAAGCTGGCGGTTCATTCCACGGTGGCGACCTCTTGATAAATCAGAGACTAAGCCGAAGGAAACTGAATGTAAGAAGGTATTAGCAAAGTAGCGCCAAAACACTTTCTTTTTTGCATTAGCATTTCTGACCTCTTTCTGACCGCTTGTTTACTTTTACTGGTGCACAGAAATGCCTTCTCGCATGTGAAACAAGCATGCCATTGTTTACCCTCAGTGTCAGCTTTTTTCTTAATGGTGTTTAGCAATAAATAATGCACTGCCATGAATGAAAATAGCAAGATTCTGAATGCTCCGTAGTCATCAGCATGTAAACACTGCCGTTTCTGCAACAATTCATATTTCAAGAGGTTTACTTTATTGGACTGAGAGGAAGTTTTGGATTTTGAAGGTTACAGTGTGTTCAGTATGAAATTAAACATGTTACGGCTGATTTTAAAGTACATTAAAGGGCACCTATAATGCAAAATCAGCTGTTTGGAAAGCAATGAGTGTAGTATAGTGTGTCCACTGTCATACTGAAGTGATATAAACACAATAAGCCTCTTATTTAAATTTCCTGATGTTAAAAAAGGATACAAATCTCATTGATTTTGAGGTCCACCGCATCGTGACTTAACAGTGTGATTTTCCCCGCCCACCAATATTGATTGACAGGCCTATATTAACATGTATCAATATTAACAGGACAGGATTTGCAAAGAAACTGGGATTAAAAGATCTGTTCCAACTCTCTGTGCACTTTAAGAAAGAGAAGACTCTTTTTCATTTTTATAGCATTTTGATCTACATAATCCATAGCCGCTAGATTCAGTACAGCTGCATAGTGTATACAGCTATAAACAAGGACGATTCAATCGCGCAATGTTAAGTCAGGTTTATTTAGAGCAGTAACTTAGCTATAATGGATTTCTATACAGCGTATTTAGTCTTTTTGCTGTGTTTATCCTTACATTCGACCCTGGTTATCGTTCTCTGAAGCGAAACGATGAAGAATTGGAGTGGAAAACCTACTTCGAGTGGGCGGGGAGAACCAGCTCATTTTCATTTAAAGGCACAGGCGCAAAAAAGGGCTACAGTTCCTTCTGATCCAATCATTGACATTATCAATAGGCTGTAATCAATGATCTGATGGGTATTTTGAGTTGAAACTTCACAGACACATTCTGATGATGCAACATCTTGTAAAAAGGTGATCTCATCGTACAGTGAATGCATTTGTAGTATGAGCAGCTCACCTCATAGAACATATAGAGAGACAGCAGCGTCAGACACAGGTTATACGGCACCAGCAGGGCTCTGCAAGAGTACGCCTGTCTGTTCTTCATGTATTTCGGTCCCATCCACACAATCAGCAGGTACATGACAGTGAAGATAAAGGTGGGAATGTAGTCGTCTAGCAGAAACCATCCTCTGACCCTGAGATCTGCAATTACACAGCAAAGCTATTATCATGCCCAGACAATATATCACTTTAAACTATTACAAATGATCATAAAAGTCATGCTTTCTAATTTTTCAAAAAGCTTTCATTCATTTATTCAATTTCCTTTGGCTTTGTCCCTTTATTCATCAGGGGTCACCACAGCGGAATGAACCGCCAACTTATCCTGCATATGTTTTACACAGCGAATGACCTTCCAGCTGCAACCCAGTACTGGGAAACACCCACACACACTCACAGTTACACTACGGCCAATTTAGTTTATTCAATTTATCTATAGCGCATGTGTTTGGACTGTGGGGGAAACCGGAGCACCCAGAGGTAACCCACACCAACCCGGGGAGAACATGCAAACTCCACACAGAAATGCCAACTGACCCAGCGGGACTCGAACCAGTGACCTTCTTGCTGTGAGGTGACAGTGCTAACCACTGAGCCTCCATGCTGCCCCATTCAAAATTATAAATAATAAAAAAAAACATGAATCACAAAATTTGGCTAGTTTTTTAACAACAGAGGGCGCTCTAGGGTAGTTTTAACAGTAGATGGTGGTCTAGGCTACATTTAACAACAGACATCGCTCTAGGCTAGTAACGGCAGTCAGTGATCAATGCTGGTTTTTAACAGCAGACGGCGCTCTGGGCTAGTTTTAACAGCAGTCAGTGATCAATGCTAGTTTTAACAGCAGATGTCGTCACTCTAGGCTACTTTTAACAACAGAGAGCTCTATAGGCTAGTTTTAACAGCAGATGGCGCTATTGGCTACTTTTAACAGCAGATGGCGCTCTGGGCTACTTTTAACAGTAGATGGCACTCAGGGCTAGTTTTCAACAGCAGACGGCGCTCTAGGCTAGTTTTCAACAGCAGACGGTGCTCTAGGCGAGTTTTAACAGCAGATGGTGCTCTGGGCTAGTTTTAACAGCAGATAGTGCTCTAGGCTAGTTTTAACAGCAGATGGCGCTCTGGGCTAGTTTTAACAGTAGATGGCGCTATATGCTAGTTTTTAACAGGAAGTGACGCTCTAGGGTAGTTTTTAACAGCAGACGGTGCTCTAGGTAGTTGTAACAGTAGATGGAGCTCTAGGCTAGTTTTTAACAGCAGGTGACGCTCTAGGGTAGTTTAACAGTAGATAGCGCTCTAGGCTAGTTTTTAACAACAGACGGTGCTCTGGACTAGTTTTTTTTTAAAGAAGACGTCACACTAGGCTAGATTTAACAGTAAATGGCGCTCTAGGCTAGTTTTTAACAGCAGGTGGCGCTCTAGGCTAGTTTAAACAGCAGGTGACGCTCTGGGCTAGTTTTAACAGCAGACGGTGCTTAAGGGTAGTTTTAACAGCAGGTGACGCTCTAGACTTGTTTTAACAGTAGATGACGCTCTAGCCAAGTTTTAACAGTAGATGATGCTCTAGACTTGTTTTAACAGTAGATGGCGCTCTAGCCTAGTTTTAACAGTAGATGATGCTCTAGACTTGTTTTAACAGTGGATGGCGCTCTAGCCTAGTTTTAACAGTAGATGATGCTCTAGACTTGTTTTAACAGTAGATGGCGCTCTAGCCTAGTTTTAACAGTAGATGATGCTCTAGACTTGTTTTAACAGCAGATGGCGCTCTAGCCTAGTTTTAACAGTAGATGATGCTCTAGACTTGTTTTAACAGTAGATGGCGATCTAGGCTAGATTTAACAGTAGATGCCGCTCTAGGCTCGTTTTTCAACAACAGATGGCGCTCTAGACTAGATTCTGCTGTTAAAACTAGCCTGGAGCACTGTCTGCTTAGCTCAGAATAAATTCAAGATTGAATTCTCGATTCGCAATGCGTCTATTGATCGCCACAGCTTTAGGAAATGCTACCTCTGTTGTTTCTTCACCTTTAAGGAACTTTATTTTTTGAAAGCGTATAGGAGCAACCCTAAAAGAAAGCTTTAGCTAAGGCAGCAAGAAAGACAATTAAAGTCCTGTGAAAGCAGCGCGTGTCTCACCTCTGGGTCCCATCCAGGAGTCAATATAAGAGTTCACTCTGTGACTAAACGTCTCCATCTTCAACCTTAAAGAGGAAAAACACCAAGATTACTTCAGCTGTTTTCACAAGTCAGAGCGAAATCAGACTGTCTGGGAAAGTCCTACAACATAATAAAGCTGTTCAAGAAGACAATACAAGTTAACATTATAAATCTTTGTTGGAGCACATATTGATTACAGCAGTAAAATGGCGTATATCATCCATCATCCATCATGCTGTTTGTACTTCGAGAGGGTCAAGACACTGTGCTAACCCAGAAACACGTCTCCAGCAGGCGTAAGCACAGAGAATGTAAGATGATTGTGAGACATTGTTTGAGTTGTGAGGAGGCCTGATGATGCTGGACGGGTTTATTACAGTGTCGCTGCCTTCAGTCAACACTGGCGCAAATTAAAATCAGTGCTTAAATTAGGGCGCGATATGAATACAATTTCAGCAGATGGCTTAATATCTCTATTTGGAAAGAATTTATAATGTTAGATGGATTGGGATGATTCTGCAGCTGGAGTGCATCTCCATACAATCGAATTAATCTATATAATCTTTTGAGGTCCATCCCCCGACACATATTCGTTGTGGTCTGTGCTATTTGCAGTGCATTTCTGTATTTGCATGTGTTGTGAGTATTTTCATGCATAACAATCTATAAATACAGTCAAGCAAAAGATCCAACTGAAATAAAGTGTTGTATCATTTCCAGAGTCTAACAGTATTCAAGTACAGTAACTGAATGATGAAAATAAAAATAATTCAATAACATTAATCGTAATTAAGGTCACAAATGGTGCAATTTCTTCTTCTGAATGCTTTTAAAATCATTGCACAATCACAGGCATCAAAAATAAATGATAATACAAACTCAACATTGCATATATCCTGCTATTGCGAATGATCACATTGCGATATCGATGCTGAAATTCTATATTGTGCAGCCCTAGCTTAAATACAGGAAGTTATATGAAATTAAAGGGAAAATGTACGTATTTGTCAAAATGATTCTAATAATATAGTAATATCTATCAATATGATGCATGTTAGCTTCTTCATATGTATAATGATATTAAAATTTTACTCCAAAAAATGCTGTATGAGTAAAATATATATTTTTATATAACTTCTTCCATATTTAAAATATAAACGTTTCAGACATGTTTATTATATTTATTTTAGACCATTTTAAAATATCAAAATTAATAATAATAATAAATAATAATAAATGTAATATTTATTAGACGATAATACCAGTGTTTTAATTTGAGATGAGAAAGCTATATTTTTGGTAAAACGCTGCTGTTTTTTAACAAGGAAATCAAAACATGTGGAAATCCTTCGTTATTCTGACCAGCTCTACTTCTTATTAACATTTTAAATATAATTTTTATAAATGCATAAACATTTGTAACATTTTACTCAAATTCATACATAATAATCAAGTAAATCCAGCAAAAAAAATGAAAATGTATATCATAAATTATTTAAAATAAGTCAATACATACATAAGAAATAAACTGAGCACTATTTGTATGAATACTCTCTCTAAGATTAATATTTAAGAATCTCTATTTAAGATTATGTTACCATTGGTGTGTGTATATATATATATATACATACATATATATATATATATATATATATATATATATATATATATACATATATATATACATACATATATTTGGGGTCAGTAGCATTTTGACATGTTTTAAAATAAGCTTCTCCTGCTCACCAAGGCTGCATTTATTTCATCAAAAATACAGTACACATTGTAAAATTGTGAAATGTTATTGCACTAAAAAATAACTGTTCAAAAGTAGTTTATTATTTAATTTAAGAATTTATTCCAGTCATTTTAAAGATGAATTTTCAGCTTCATTACTTCAGTCTTCAGTCACATGATCCTTCAGAAATCACTCTAATATTAATTATTATTGTTATTATTAGTAGTAGTATTATTATTAATGGTAATAGTAATAAAAGCAATAATGACTGGAGTAATAATTTCATTTGAAACTACATACAATAAGAAAGCAGTAATTTAATAAATATTTAACAATTTAACAGTTTTTTTTTCATTTAATAAATGATCAACAGTATAATTTTCTTTAAAAATAAACTTACCCCAAACTTTTGACCAGTAGTATATATATACAGTATATATATACAGTAAACAGTATATATATATATATATATATATATATATATATATATATATATATATATATATATATATATATATATATATATATATATTATAATATGTAATAAATACTATACATATGTGCGTGTAATTTTATATCAAAATATGATTATGAAATCAAATGAAAAATAGTTGAAATTGTAACTAGATGTCATAAAAATATTGAGCATTAAACTACAAACATTTAATAACTAGTTATAGATAGGCTAATAAATAAACATCTGAATAACTAATGCAGAAATACACTCAGAAACCAACATACGGTTCCAAAAAAGCTGCTTATTATCACCTGATACAAACATACATGTCCAAATGATTGTTCAATGACTGCATAACTACAGTACGTTCAGTTCGAAATGAGATAAATACTCCATACGACAACTCTAATACAACGGCAACTGCATTTCAAGACCTTCAGGATCTTCTTGTAATGTATTTTACAGAAAACAGAGCTAAAGAGCGGCTGGATATGACATTATCTAATCTTCGATAAAGTCATATGATGCCCGACTGTATCATCCGCATTCGAGGTCACGCGCGTCCTTCACTTTCCCCGCACATCTGAGGCTGTTGACAAAACTCGAGAATATTCATCTGCACCTTACCTTTAGTCTTCAGAAGTGTGTGAGTGTGTGCGTTATTCGGGGCTCCGTCCTGTGCGGATGCTGTCCTCGGAGGGTGTGTGAGTGTGTGTGAAGCTGCTGAACTAATGAGCGTCATGAGTGTGTGTAGTCCACCTTCATCTGATGCGCATAACGGGACGTGTTGGAAGACTCTCAGGGCAAAGTCTGCGAGCACACACGCATCGATTTGAGACACATTAAACACTCTACACACACACACACACACACACCTCATTTGACTTTTACCAGGAGCTGAAGAGAGACAACACACTTTTAATAAAGTGGCGGTTTGTTGACACTTATGATGACGTCATGCAACTCTACTTTTGTTTGAATTTGATTTAGAACGCGAGTGTATCGATTCCTCCTCGATAGAACGCAAGTGTGTCGTTATAGAATGTGACGTTCTAAGATGAAAGCGCGCGCTCCGGCAGCTGATCTGCAGGTTCACAAAGCGTGAACTGTTTCTTCGAGTAAATCACCCCATTCGTCTGAAGTTACAACAGACCAATCAGAGCGCTGCTCTCATGCGGAGCTAAAAAGGACCAATCGATGAGCTGCTCTCATGTGAAACCAGATCCGTCCAATCACAGAGCGCATGACAGGTGATACAGGGAAACAGACACTCACAAATGTCACAACAAATTCCTCTTTGGTTAAAAATTACTGCGTTTATAGAGCTGTTGTGGCTTCAATCCCGAGTTCTGGTCAATGTGTATGCGGCGTTTTTGTTGAAAGATGGTCATAAAGTTGAATCAAATGTATCTGGAGTTGATCTGGGCAGAGAGCAGACTGTTTCTTTACGACGAGGCGATACAAAGTCCCATTATTTGTTTAGCATCATGTGCTAAAACCCCTACACACACTTCAGTGTCACATTTATAAACTTTATTCGTTACACACAATTTAAAAACATACAAAGACTTTGACCCAGACGGTGCTAATCTAAATTATTTACTCCCATCAAAAATACTATGGTATAGTAAATAAAGTGTTTTTGTACCATGCTATGCAGGGGTCACCAATCTCGGTCCTAGAGGGTTTAGCTCCAACTTGCCTCAACACACCTGCCTGGATGTTTCAAGTACACCTAGTAAGACCTTGATTAGCTTGTTCAGGTGTGTTTGATTAGGGTTGGAGCTAAAATCTGCAGGACACCGGCCCTCCAGGAACAAGTTTGGTGACCACTGCTATAGACCAGTGTTTCCCAACCCTGTTCCTGAAGGCACACCAACAGTACACATTTTCATTCTCTCCCTAATCAAACACACCTGAATCAACTTATCATAAAATCAGAAGAGACTCCATCACCTGAAGTTAATGGGTCAGAAAAGGGAGACATCCAAAATATGTACTGTTGGTGTGCCTCCAGGAACAGGGTTGGGAAACACTGGCTTAGAGTATAGTGTGTATTTCGGGCCTATATATTATAGTAGTTACAACACATTGTTAATGAATGGGGCGATACTCACAGCAAGAAGGTTGCTGGTTCGAGTCCCGGCTGGGTCAGTTGGAATTTCAGTGTGGAGTTTGCATGTTTTCCCCGTGTTGGTGTGGGTTTCCTCCCGGTGCTCCGGTTTCCCCCACAAGTCCAAAGACATGCGGTATAGGTGAATTGGGTCGGCTAAAATTGTCCGTGGAGTGTGAATGAGTGTGTATGGGTGTTTCCCAGTGATGGGTTGCAGCTGGAAGGGCATCCGCTGCGTAAAACATATGCTGGACAGGTTGGCGGTTCATTCCGCTGTGGCAACCCCTGATGAATAAAGAGACTAAGCCGAAAAAACAATGAATGCAGCTCACTTCTGTTAATATTTAGTTAAGTTTTATTAATATATAGCTCACTTCTGTTAATATATATTTTAGCTCACCTTTATTAATATAAATCTCATTTTTATTAATATATAGCTCACTTCTATTTAAAACTCATTTTTATTCATGCATATTTATCAACGTTTTATTAATATATAGCTCAGTTCTATTAACATATATATATATATATATATATATATATATATATATATATATATATATATAGCTCACCTCTATTAATAGTAATAGATAATAATCTAATAATCTCACTTTTTTAATATATTAATATATAGCTCACTTCTATTAATATTTAGCTATTTTTTATTAATATATAGCTCACCTCTTTTAATATAAATCTCATTTTTATTAATATATTAATATACAGCTCACTTCTATAATACATATAGCTTTTATTAATACAAAGCTCACTTCTACATATGTATATGCATATATACATACATACATAGAACTCACTTCTATT